>NC_088238.1:37828603-37891103 GCF_036934945.1 Oncorhynchus masou masou
CTTCACTTCCTTGGGCACAGAGACTATGGTGGTCTGCTTGAAACTCGGTCAGGGAGGTTGAAAATGTCATTGAAGACACTTGCCAGTTGGTCCGCGCATGGTAATCCGTTTGGCTCCACGGCTTTCTGAATGTTGACCTGTTTAAAGATCTTGTTCACATCGGCTACCAAGAGCGTTATCACACAGTTGCCTGGAACAGATGGTGCTCTCATGCATGCTTCAGTGTTGCTTGTCTTGTGTCAGGATTCACCTAGCGGTCATGATTTGGGGCTGTACAAATGTTTGATGTATTAGAATAATTGATTATGCTTATGTTTTATTAATAGAAGAGGAGGGGTTACAAGACCCCTCCCTCCTTACATTATAGGTTTTTAGACTACGGAATAACAATATATATATTCATTGTAGAAGTTTAGTACTATCCTACAGTTGTATTTTAGTTCTCTCTCTCTCTTTATGCCTCATTATAAAGAGGCCCCTCTTATAAATGTGTGACTTAGACAGAACTCTGCAAGGGAGATAAGACTAGGCAAACATTCCACACAAATAAATCAACTTTGGGGGGAGGGGACATTTACTGCTAAGTGTTTAGCTAACAATAAAGGCCCAGTTTATACAGCTTTGTAGGCATGGTTTTGATCCCAGGAGTAGAGGATGATGACGTAAGCAGTGACATCACCAGAGCGCGACTTAGGGTTCAATAAAACAACTGGAGACCTTTTGTTTGATGCAGAACTTACTCAGAAACATGCGTGCTGTGTTCCTGTTTGTCAACTGCTGTCTGCAATTGCATTAATAAAGGTTTTTGAATGATGTAATGAAAGATATTGTAATAATGCTAATTTCACCAATGAACCAATTATTGACAAAGAAGGACGTAAGGAACGAACTCTAACACTCGAAGCGAGCATGAAATGCATTTAGCTCATCTGGTATGCTAGCTTCACTGGGAAGCTCACGGCTGGGTTTCCCTTTGTAGTCCATAATAGTTTTCAAGCCTTGCCAAATCCGACGAGCGTCAGAGCCGGTGTAGTAGGATTCAATCTTCATCCTGTATTGACGCTTTGCCTGTTTAATGGTTCATCTGAGGGTGTAAGCGAGATTTCTTATAAGCATCCGGATTAGTGTCCCGCTCCTTGAAAGTGGCAGCTCTAGCCTTTAGGTCAATGTGGATGTTGCCTTGAATCCAAGGCTTCTGGTTGGGATATGCACGTACGGTTACTGTGTTGACGACATCGTCAATACACTTATTGATGAAGCCGATGACTGAGGTGTTATACTCCACATATTCCAGTCTGTGCTAGCAAAACAGTCCTGTTGTTCTGCCTCTGAACAAAGCAGTTAACCCACTGATCCTTATATATATCACGGGGACAAGGTATATGAACTAACAGGCTCTAGAGAAAACAATACAATTATCACAACAGATATTGTAAAAGGGCTTTTCCTGGCTTGGCTTCCCCAGTGATTTTACCCACACACCGCTCTGACGCTCTGACCAATAGGTTACCTGCCGCCCCAAATATATACGCCTATGGTCGAGACAATGAAAAGACACAACGGCAGAATAAATACTACCACAGCTTTGTTCAATCACAAAACTGGAGAGCAACAGCTGTCTGGTGAATTCCACAAATCATATTGCATGTAACAAACAGTTACATGACCTACAGCTTGGTCAATCAAGTTAATGTTTCCGACATTTTTGTACTACTTAACAACTATTGATTTTGAACACTGGAGAGTTACCCCAAAGAGCTGCCTCCACTATTCCAGTACCATTTCAACATCAACATAATCAAGTAGAAAAAACATGTTGACTCACCCTAATTGTATAGAAACGGCAATGCCATCCTCCTCTATTTCATGTTGTCGAAACGGTCTATGACTCGGTCATACAGTACATGCTTTTAGTTATCCTTGGCTACCTGGCTAAAATGCTTGCTCACTAGCCTAACTTCCTTTCATGGGCACTGATTAGCCAGCTAGTTAACATTAGCCTACTACATCTAGCTATATATTGAACTTCCATCCTCTCAAGATAGAGGCACGGTGTATGAATTTATGGATGGATCTGAATCGCCCTTATAATAATTGGACAGTACGGAGAATTAAGTCCAAATCCCTATCTCCACCCATGGCTAATTTAGGAAAGGGCCAATTTTAGCTAGCTAGCTAGTCACCGGAAGACAACAGCACAACGAGATGCAACAAATCAAGTTTTTCCCTTGACATTTTCTTTGGTGCACCAAGACCATTCACAGTTGAGCTTACTCAGCTCAGCACTGATTGGTTATTATTGTATACTTTTTTTTAATCAAGGGAGGCCAAATGCTCACTGGCTTCCCTTGCATTCACTGCTACAAGCAGCAACAATATCATACTATTTTTGACCAGACAGGATCAGACACATGGCCTACACATACAGAGACAGAGGGGCTCTGTTTCGTTCACTCGGATGCTTTCTCTGGTGAGATACATTCAGCCTCTTGCGAATGCAAGGAAAATTATGAAACAGAGAGACGAAAGATATACTGAACAAAAATATAAATGCAACAATTTCAAAGATTTTATTGAGTTACAGTTCATAGAAGGGAATCAGTCAATTTAAATAAATTCATTAGGCCCTACTCTATGGATTTCATGTGACTAGGAATACAGATATGCATCTGTTGGTCACAGATACTTTTCAAAGAAAGGTCAGATCGATGATCAGAAAACCAGTCAGTATCTGTTGTGACCACCATTTGCCTCTTACAGCACGACACATCTCCTTCTCATAGAGTTGACCAGGCTGTTGATTGTGGCCTGTGGGACATTGTCCCACTCCTCTTCAATAGCTATGCGAAGTGGCTGGGTATTGGCAAGAACTGGAACATGCTGTTGTACACATAGATCCAGAGCATACCAAACATGCTCATTGGGTGACATGTCAGGTGAGTATGCTGGCCATGGAAAAACTGGTATATTTTCAGCTTGTGTGCAGATCCTTGGGACATGAGGCCGTGAATTATAATTCTGAAACATGAGGTGATGGAGTCGGATGAATGGCATGACAATGGGCCTCAGAATCTTGTCACGGCAACTCTGTGCATTCAAATTGCCATCTATAAAATGCAATTGTGTTCGTTGTCTGTAGCTTATGCCTGCCCAAACTATAAACCCACCGGCCATGGGGCACCATGGGGCACTCCGTTCACAACGTTGCCTGTGGAAACCCACAGTTCCATCACCTGTCTGGGTGGCTGGTCTCAGATGATCCAGAGATGAAGAAGCTGGATGTGGAAGTCCTGAGCTGGCGTGGTTGCACGTGGTCTGCGGATGTGAGGCCAGTTGGACGTACTGCCAAATTCTCTAAAATGATGTTGGAGGCAGCGTATGGTAGAGAAATTAACATTAAATTATCTGGCAACAGCTCTGGTGGGCATTGCTGCAGTCAGCATGCCAATTGCATGCTCCCTCAAAACTTGAGACATCTGTGGCATTGTGTTGTGTGACAAAAATGCACATTTTAGAGTGGCCTTTTAGTGTCCCCAACACAAGGTGCACCTGTGTAATGATCATGTTTAATCAGCTTCTTGAGGTTGGTGGATTATCTTGGCAAAGAAAAAAGGCTCACTAACAGGGAAGTAAACAAATTTGTGCACAACATTTTAGTTAAATAAGCTTTTATTGTGTATGGAACATTTCTGTGATCTTTATTTTAGCTCATGAAGCATCGGGCCAACTCTTTACATGTTGCGTTTATAGTTTTGTTCCGTGTATATTATTATTTTATTTCTTCTATTTTGGGGGAAGACTGGCTTCCCTTGGCATCCATTAATATTGCCCCTGCTTAGACAAGTCCTATCATCAATTTCCTTTTGCTGCAGGATTAGCAAACTGGCTCAAATTAAGATCCTACATATATCTCTGTGTGTGTGTGTGTGTGTACGAACAGCAACAGCAGGGTGGCAGAGTGTGAGGGCCTAACCTACAGCTGCTCCAACTGTCAACATCCTGTCATAGTACATTAGTGTTTACATGTTAGCATGGACACACACCACATCAGAGTCACACTGCACTGGGTGGAAGTAAAAAATAGCACGGTGGTGTTTTTGGAGTAGGGTTTGAGGTTTGTGATGTTTGTGATTGTCACAATTCAAAGTACATCATGTCAGAGGGTAAGATGCATGTAAGATTCATTCTATGTACAGTAGGATAAAATGTATGAGAGAGAGAGAGAGCGAAAGAAAGAGTACCCTGCAATCTCTATTTGAAGCCATTATACCAAGAAGACAGCCAACCACAACTTAACCAAACCTGGGTTTTTCTTTAAATCAGCTTAGCGTTTCATTGAGCCTGCATGAAGTGCCAGATGGATAGTGTTTGCACTTTGGGGGACTATTCCATTGGTTTCCGTTATGTAAATCAAATCAAATTTTATTTGTCACATACACATGGTTAGCAGATGTTAATGCGAGTGTAGCAAAATGCTTGTGCTTCTAGTTCCGACAATGCAGTAATAACCAACAAGTAATCTAACTAACAATTCCAAAACTACTGTCTTATACACAAGTGTAAGGGGATAAAGAATATGTACATAAAGATATATGAATGAGTGATGGTACAGAGCAGCTAGGCAAGATACAGTAGATAGTATTGAGTACATATGAGTATATATGAGTATATACATATGAGATGAGTATGTAAACAAAGTGGCATAGTTAAAGTGGCTAGTGATACATGTATTACATAAAGATGCAGTAGATGATATAGAGTACAGTCTATACGTATACATATGAGATGAATAATGTAGGGTATGTAAACATTATATTAGGTAGCATTGATTAAAGTGGCTAGTGATATATTTTACATAATTTCCCATCAATTCCCATTATTAAAGTGGCTGGAGTTGAGTGTGTTGGCAGCAGCCACTCAATGTTAGTGGTTGCTGTTTAACAGTCTGATGGCCTTGAGATTGAAAAACAGCTTCTGTCTCTCGGTCCCAGCTTTGATGCACCTGTACTGACCTCGCCTTCTGGATGATAGCGGGGTGAACAGGCAGTGGCTCGGGTGGTTGTTGTCCTTGATGATCTTTATGGCCTTCCTGTAACATCGGGTGGTGTAGGTGTCCTGGAGGGCAGGTAGTTTGCCCCCGGTGATGCTTTGTGCAGACCTCACTACCCTCTGGAGAGCCTTACGGTTGTGGGCGGAGCAGTTGCCGTACCAGGCGGTGATACAGCACGCCAGGATGCTCTCGATTGTGCATCTGTAGAAGTTTGTGAGTGCTTTTGGTGACAAGCTGAATTTCTTCAGCCTCCTGAGGTTGAAGAGGTGCTGCTGCGCCTTCTTCACGATGCTGTCTGTGTGAGTGGACCAATTCAGTTTGTCTGTGATGTGTATGCCGAGGAACTTAAAACTTAGTTCCCTCTCCACTACTGTACCATCGATGTGGATAGGGGGTGTTCCTTCTGCTGTTTCCTGAAGTCCACAATCATCTCCTTAGTTTTGTTGACGTTGAGTGGGAGGTTATTTTCCTGACACCACACTCCGAGGGCCCTCACCTCCTCCCTGTAGGCCGTCTCGTCGTTGTTGGTAATCAAGCCTACCACTGTTGTGTCGTCTGCAAAATTGATGATTGAGTTGGAGGCGTGCGTGGCCACGCAGTCGTGGGTGAACAGGGAGTACAGGAGAGGGCTCAGAACGCACCCTTGTGGGGCCCCAGTGTTGAGGATCAGCGGGGTGGAGATGTTGTTGCCTACCCTCACCACCTGGGGGCGGCCCGTCAGGAAGTCCAGTACCCAGTTGCACAGGGCGGGGTCGAGACCCAGGGTCTCGAGCTTGATGATGAGCTTGGAGGGTACTATGGTGTTAAATGCCGAGCTGTAGTCGATGAACAGCATTCTCACATAGGTATTCCTCTTGTCCAGATGGGTTAGGGCAGTGTGCAGTGTGGTTGAGATTGCATTGTCTGTGGACCTATTTGGGCGGTAAGCAAATTCGAGTGGGTCTAGGGTGTCAGGTAGGGGTGAGGTGATATGGTCCTTGACTAGTCTCTCAAAGCACTTCATGATGACAGAAGTGAGTGCTACGGGGCAGTAGTCGTTTAGCTCAGTTACCTTAGCTTTCTTGGAAACAGGAACAATGTTGGCCCTCTTGAAGCATGTGGGAACAGCAGACTGGTATAGGGATTGATTGAATATGTCCGTAAATACACCAGCCAGCTGGTCTGTGCATTGTCTGAGGGCGCGGCTGGGGATGCCTTCTGGGCCTGCATCCGTGCGAGGGTTAACACGTTTAAATGTTTTACTCACCTCGGCTGCAGTGAAGGATAGTCCACATGTTTTCGTTGCAGGCCGTGTCAGTGGCACTGTATTGTCCTCAAAGCGGGCAAAAAAGTTATTTAGTCTGCCTGGGAGCAAGACATCCTGGTCCGTGACTGGGCTGGTTTTCTTTTTGTAGTCCGTGATTGACTGTAGACCCTGCCACATACCTCTTGTGTCTGAGCCGTTGAATTGAGATTCTACTTTGTCTCTATACTGCCGCTTAGCTTGTTTGATAGCCTTGTGGAGGGAATAGCTGCACTGTTTGTATTCGGTCATGTTTCCAGTCACCTTGCCCTGATTAAAAGCAGTGGTTCGCGCTTTCAGTTTCACGCGAATGCTGCCATCAATCCACGGTTTCTGGTTTGGGAATGTTTTAATCGTTGCTATGGGAACGACATTGTCAACGCACGTTCTAATGAAATCGCACACCGAATCAGCGTATTCATCAATGTTGTTGTCTGACGCAATACGAAACATACCCCAGTCCACGTGATGGAAGCAGTCTTGGAGTGTGGAATCAGCTTGGTCGGAACAGCGTTGGACAGACCTCAGCGTGGGAGCTTCTTGTTTTAGTTTCGGTCTGTAGGCAGGGATCAACAAAATGGAGTCGTGGTCAGCTTCTCCGAAAGGAGGGCGGGGCAGGGCCTTATATGCGTCGCGGAAGTTAGAATAACAATGATCCAAGGTTTTGCCAGCCCTGATTGCGCAATCGATATGCTGATACAATTTAGGGAGTCTTGTTTTCAGATTAGCCTTGTTAAAATCCCCAGCTCCATTGAATGCAGCCTCAGGATGTATGGATTCCAGTTTGCAAAGAGTCAAAGAGTTTGTTCAGAGCCATCGATGTGTCTGCTTGGGGGGGGAATATATACGGCTGTGATTATAATCAAAGAGAATTCTCTTGGTAGATAATGCGGTCGACATTTGATTGTGAGGAATTCTAAATCAGGTGAACAGAAGGATTTGAGTTCCTGTATGTTTCTGTGATCACACCACGTCTCGTTAGCCATAAGGCATACGCCCCCGCCCCTCTTCTTACCAGAAAGATGTTTGTTTCTGTCGGCGCGATGCGTGGAGAAACCCGCTGGCTGCACCGCCTCCGAAAGAGTCTCTCCAGTGAGCCATGTTTCCGTGAAGCAAAGAACGTTACAGTCTCTGATGTCCCTCTGGAATGCTACCCTTGCTCAGATTTCATCAACCTTGTTGCCAAGAGACTGGACATTGGCGAGAACAATGCTAGGGAGTGGTGCACGATGTGCCCGTCTCCGGAGTCTGGCCAGAAGATCGCCTCGTTTCCCTCTTTTAGGGAGTCGTTTTTTTGGGTCGCCGGCTGGGATCCATTTCATTGTCCTGGGTGAAAGTCAGAACACAGGATCCGCTTCGCGAAAGTCATATTCTTGGTGGTACTGATGGTGAGTTGACGCTGCTCTTATATTCAGTAGTTCTTCTCGACTGTATGTAATGAAACCTAAGATGACCTGGGGTACTAATGTAAGAAATAACACGTAAAAAAAACAAAAAACTGCATAGTTTCCTAGGAACGCGAAGCGAGGCGGCCATCTCTGTTGGCGCCGGAAGTAGAGATGGGGCAGAGTAAACTCAATCAAGCACAGTTGCGGAATTTGAAAGAACCCAAATGCAATCTAAACCCATGTCTGGTATAAACCCATCAATCCATCATTTAGCCTATTCAATTAGATGAAGAGTAATGGCAGGACAAATTGATTTTTCTAAAGCAACTATATAGGTGTATTGATCCTGAGTGCAGACAGAGCACAGACACACAGCTAATGCTAAGACCGTATCTAGAGAGTAGACAGAGCAAAAAGACAATATCTACCCATATGGAGAGAATAGTCTGATCAATAGGAAAAAAGTTGAGTTGATGTGCATTCTGTGAGAATTCATTCATTTTACAATGGAATTAAATACTTGCCTTTGGTATAGGGTTGGGCTCAATTCAGAATTTTTGAATTCAGTCCCATTGAACTCATGAGTTTAAATTTGAGTTGAATTAACAGGAAGTGACAGGAAGTTGAATATAATTCAGTGCAATTCAAATAAATTCCACTCAGTCATATAGCAGGAGAGTTTCATTAAATCTGACAGGGGACACTTTTAGATACCAAAGAATATATAACTTTTCTCTGGAAACAATGTTCATATGCTCTTATAACCTTAATTATACACTGGTCAAAAAATTAAAGGGAACACTAAAATAACTTCCTCGATCTGAATGAATTAAATATTCTTATTAAATACTTTTTTCTTTACATAGTTGAATGTGCTGACAACAAAATCAAACAAAAATTATCAATGGAAATCAAATTTATCAACCCATGGAGGTCTGGATTTGGAGTCACACTCAAAATTAAAGTGGAAAAACCCACACTACAGGCTGATCCAACTTTGATGTAATGTCCTTAAAACAAGTCAAAATGATGCTCAGTAGTATGTGTGGCCTCCACGTGCCTGTATGACCTCCCTACAACGCCTGGGCATGCTCCTGACGAGGTGGCGGATGGCCTCCTGAGGGATCTCCTCCCACACCTGGACTAAAGCATCCGCCAACTCCTGGACCGTCTGTGGTGCAACGTGGCGTTGGTGGTTGGAGCGAGACATGATGTCCCAGATGTGCTCAATTGGATTCAGGTCTGGGGAACGGGCAGGCCAGTCCATAGCATCAATGCCTTCCTCTTGCAGGAACTGCTGACACACTCCAGCCACATGAGGTCTAGCATTGTCTTGCATTAGGAGGAACCCAGGGCAAACCACACCAGCATATGGTCTCACAAGGGGTCTGAGGATCTCATCTCGGTACCTAATGGCAGTCAGGCTACCTCTGGCGAGCACATGGAGGGCTGTGCGGCCCCCCAAAGAAATGCCACCCCACACCATGACTGACCCACCTCCAAATCGGTCATACTGGAGGATGTAGCAGGCAGCAGAATGTTCTCCACGGCGTCTCCAGACTCTGTCACGTCTGTCACATGTGCTCAGTGTGAACCTGCTTTCATCTGTGAAGAGCACAGGGCGCGCCAGTGGCGAATTTGCCAATCTTGGTGTTCTCTGGCAAATGCCAAACGTCCTGCACGGTGTTGGGCTGTAAGCACAACCCCCACCTGTGGAAGTCGGGCCCTCATACCACCCTCATGGAGTCTGTTTCTGACCATTTGAGCAGACACATGCACATTTGTGGCCTGCTGGAGGTCATTTTGCAGGGCACTGGCTGTGCTCTTCCTTGCACAAAGGCAGAGGTAGCGGTCCTGCTGCTGGATTGTTGCCCTCCTACGGCCTCCTCCACATCTCCTGATGTACTGGCCTGTCTCCTGGTAGCGCCTCCATGCTCTGGAGACTATGCTGACAGACACAGCAAACCTTCTTGCCAAAGCTCACATTGATGTGCCATCCTGGATGAGCTGCACTACCTGAGCCACTTGTGTGGGTTGTAGACTCCGTCTCATGCTACCACTAGAGTGAAAGCACCGCCAGCATTCAAAAGTGACCAAAACATCAGCCAGGAAGCATAGGAACTGAGAAGTGGTCTGTGGTCACCACCTGCAGAACCACTCCTTTATTGGGGGTGTCTTGCTAATTGCCTATATTTTCCACCTGTTGTCTATTCCATTTGCACAACAGCATGTGAAATTGATTGTCAATCAGTGTTGCTTCCTAAGTGGACAGTTTGATTTCACAGAATTGTGATTGCCTTGGAGTTACATTGTGTTGTTTAAGTGTTCCCTTTATTTTTTTGAGCAGTGTATATCCACCAACCATTTTATTTGTTTGGCTTCTTTTTTGAAGGCATCAGGATCAACTTGCCATTTTCCCCATATTGAATATATCATAACTTAGAATATTTGCATACAGGTTGTTTTCCTTGATCATTCATTTTAAGAGTTCGTCCTGAAAAGCAATTGTTTAAACAATATTTTATATGCATATATAATGTATAACATGTTCAGGGTTTCATGTACAAGATGTATATTTGTATAGACTACACCTAATATACAGATAGGATCTTCATTTGAACTTGTTTCATACAGCAGGAAACAAAATCCTACAGCAACAGGAAATGTGAATTATAATTTATGGACATTTTTGTAGGGGTTGATACATTTGTCACAAGGTAAAATCAAGTCTGACATTTCAAAGTGGAAATTAGAAACTTCAGAAGCCTCAAATACACTACCAGTTTGAAATGGCCTGCTTTTGCAGGAATGTTATCCTGCAGTGTGATCAAATTAAGATCATGCATCTGTAGAAGAGGCATTTAAATTACATTGAACTTCACTGAATTCAAATTGCAATGATGTATCCTGTTTACTTCAATTTAAAAAACAAATCTTTGAATTTTTGGCATTCTCAATTCAATTCTGAATTGAGCCCAACCCTGCTTTATAGAAACTTCTCAGACTTTTCTTGATAGTATTTTCCTGTAACTCAACAATAGTCCTGCTTGCACATTGCTATTTATCTTATGGTGTTAGATATACATATTGATGGGCTTTGATAACATACTGTATCAATTAGTCTGATGAGGCAGTGTGAGAAAAATAATATTTGTAGCTGTTACGAATCCCTTTTGGCCCGACAGTCTAGGGGGATGGTAATGAGACCCGTAACATAACTCATGCAAATTATAATTGTGACAAAGTAAAAGTGAGAACGAAATAACCAGGACAACTGAAATCTATCGTCAAACTCAAGGTTTATTTGAAAACACACGGTAATGGGGGGGGGGGAGCAGGGAAAGGGGCTGAGCTGGACCCAAGGAAAGAAACTATAAGTATTCAAAAAAAAACTAAGCTAGACTAGCCTACTTTAACAACAGCTAACTAACCGAAAATAGTGGGTGGTCCGCCCAGTTCTAACTAGTGTATTTAACAAAGTCTACCTACGGTTAGAGTATGCCCATGGACGACTTGTCTTGGTTTCCCCTTTTCCCACCAGCAATCAAACACCATAACCAAAACAATACTCACAGGTGATGAAAGCGCTATGGAGGTGCTCAAACAAAAGAGAGGTTAATAAACAACGAGCGCGTGAACCACAGAGACCTACAGACATGGCATTTACAGAGAGATTGCGCTCTAGAGCAAACAACTGACAGGGTTTTGAAACCAAGGGAAAGGAACTGTGATTGGGTAGGAAACAGGAGGAGGTGTGTCTTCTGATTGATGATTGATTGTTGACTGATTGGGGAGTGATGATTTTCACCTGTGAGGGGAGAAGGAGAGAAAAGAAACACACACACACACAGGATACACCCACAGGATACTTGTATCCGTAACAGTAGCACTACACAAATGCACGTGAATACACACCCCCCCCCCCTCACCCCACACACACACACACACATTCTCTCTCTTGCTCTCTCACACACACACCTTCAACTTACTCTCCCCCCGCCACACACACACAAACAAACGTACCACCTCCCAACCCACACATTGGCAGCAGGTACCCTAATGGTTAGAGCATTGGACTAGTAACTTGAAAGGTTGGAAGATCGAATCCCCAGGTTGACAAGGTAAAAAGCTGTCGTTCTGCCCCCTGAACAAGGCAGTTACCCCACTGTTCCTAGGCCGTCATTGAAAATAAGAATTTGTTCTTAACTGACTTGCCTAGTTAAATAAAGGTAAAAAATAAACAAGTAAAAATCTCCCTTATATAAGCACTAGCTGTTGTTGTAAAGTTAGTTAGTTGTGTTCTGTTTAATTAAAATATAACAGGTGAATATAGCAGGTGAACAGGTGAGCAGTTTTCACCTTCACACCTCTCATTATGGTTATATAACATATATACACGTATGCACGCACGCACGCACGCACGCACGCACGCACACACACACACACACACACACACACACACACACACACACACACACACACACACACACACACACACACACACACACACACACACACACACACAATCTTCTATATGACAAACAAGACAACTAATATATTTTGTTGTATGGTTAACAATATAAACCTTTTTGACAAAATGTAAGCTTGCATTTACAGGTAGGATCTCTCTCTCTCCCATTAACCCATAGCTTTGATTTAACAGTCTGTTAAATAATTGACAACAGAAATTATGTGTGTGGCCCAAAAAGCACCCTATATACTGCACTATTTTTGGTCAAAAGTAATACACTATGTAGTGAATAGGGTGCTACTTGGGAAGTAACTGAAAAAAAGCACGTTGACTTCAACAATGACTGTCTCTCGTTCTCTTCTGCTTCTGTCCTCTCATTCCTTCTTTCTCATCTCCTCTCATTCTTCCCCCCCCCCCCATGTGTCTGCTCTGCATGTGTCTGCTCACACTCTGCCACCCTCCTGTTGCAGTTGTACACACACACACACACACACACACACACACACACACACACACACACACACACACACACACACACACACACACAAACACCTTTTATTATCATCGTGTGGACTAAATAATTTATTCCCATTCAGAACCTATTTCCCCTAGCCCTTAAAAATAACGCTAACACTAACCCCTTAACGAAACCAAAACCTTAACCCTTTTCATTATTTTTTTAAACCTTTATTTAACTAGGCATGTCAGTTAAGAACAAAATCTTATTTACAATGACGGCCTTTCGGTTACTGGACCAACGGTCTAACCACTAGGCTACCTGCCGCCCCTAACCCCGAACCCCTAACCTTAATTCTAACCCTAATTGTAACCCTAAAATAGCCATTTTCCTTGTGGGGGCCAGCGAAATGTCCACACAAATTTTCCTTGTTTTACTATCCTTGTAAGGACTTCTGGTTACCACAAGGATAGTTAAACCAAATCTCTCTCTCACACACACACAAGCGGCTCTATTTTAGCAAACGTAACGCAACGGTCAATCTAAGCGCTGGGCGGTAGTGCTATATATTCTGGGGTGTGTCAGAAAGGCTGGGTTTTTAATGAATAAACAATTTGTGGATGTGTAGAGGCTTGAACCCTCACTGGCCAATCAGAAATAGAAATGCATTTCCTTGGAATAAACTCCAATGTTAGTTTGTTAAACAGCTTACAGAAATCAAATAAAATGTAGACCTATCCTGTCTTCGCTAAACATGTTAACTTGAACCTGTTTGCAGTCCATATTGTTCTAAGTAATTGCATTGCTTCAATGTGGAAATATATGCATAGCATTTGCACTGATATAGGGGCTAGGCTACTGTACATTGCATTATGGCATGGACATGCCAAACGTTGTCAATAATCAAGATTAAATTCACTGAAAAGAGAGAGAATAATTCGAATCAAAATTCAAACAAAATGAAACAACGACTTGTTTTAAATAGGCTAAATAAATTTAGTCTACGGGCACAACAATTGCTTCCCATTGGGCATATCATATTAAAACAAGCAGACTATGCAGTTTTACGCATCCAAACTTTTGACAGTAGCTGGATAAAGATCCAATATAAAGAGAAAGAGAGAATGTCCACTCACTGTTACACTGCTCCCAAATATAATGCTCATATACAAAACACATTGAAACCATTTTACGGATTGCATTCACACTTCTCCATAAATTGCATTGCATGCCTGCAATGGACATTCTCACCATAAAACCAGGACAGTAAATAATTATGATAAGTTTGGTTTAAAAAAATGTTTTTAACGAAAAACAAGCAAACTATAAATACATGATGAAATCGCCAGAATAAAAAAAGAAGACGCATTGATGTTGAACCAGCCTTCGTTATAGTAGGCCTATGGGGAAGGGTAACCTACAAAGGGCTTGGGTTTTAAAAATATGAAACGGAAAACAAACAATTGTTACAGGAAAATAACTTCTAAATGCAAGGTTCACCTGTATTCACCAAGGTTCTCATCTTTCGTCTCATGATGGACATGGACACATGCAGCCTACATCATGGAGAGGGTTTTATGCACGTCCAAAGCATGGCTAAAATAATATAGGCCTGCATACAACACTGTCAGCTCACTGTTTTGCTCCTCTGAAAATATTTTTATAAAGCTTTGGTGATTAAGATGTATTTCCAATCTGTTTCATGAGCCAAACACTTTATCGCGAGTCTTACTTGATTACACTGTTTTAATTTTGATGGAGTCTCGGCTGCCTTGGCAGCAGCTAATTGGGATCCATAATAAATATAAATAGAAATACGTTGGGCAGGACAAAAATAAAACAGCCTTCATTGAGAGGAGGTGGGTCTAAGCTTGGTTTTTATTAAAATAAAACAAAATTGGGAAAAAACATGATAGTTTTATGTTTTTAAATATTAAGTATACAGGCAACAAATCACATATTGTTCCATGGGCAGTGTGCGTCACGGCTGGGTATGCTGAGTTTCCCCTGTCAAAATGCATAACATAACCAACTGCGTTAGCGCTAAAACTAGCTTTTGATTGGTCTTAAACATTCCCATTATAGCTGCCTGAAATTAGCACCTCGGATCATGTTTTTAATGACATGCCTGAAATATATCCACCCCACCCATCTGAGCGCAAGCGTGCTGATGTAAAACAGCTAGATAGGGCGACCGTTTTTATATTACGAAATTACACTTGCGCCTCCTTAACGCCAACCGAAAATAGACCCCATACAGTATTTGTACAACAAACCGTCAAAACACTAGAGGGAAGCAAAGAGCCATATGGTGCATACATTATTGCCATTGCGTGTGTGTGTGTGTGTGTGTGTGTGTGTGTGTGTGTGTGTGTGTGTGTGTGTGTGTGTGTGTGTGTGTGTGCGTGTGCGTGTGCGTGTGTGTGTGGGTGTATGTGTGTGTGCGCGTGCTTGCGGACGTGCTCGCGTGTGCGTGAGAACGAAAGAAAGCGAGACATTGTGTCTACCTACCAGTCATCTCCTTCACTTCCTGTTACAGCCCACTAAGCTACCATGTTCCAACTCCCCTGATGTCAACATTTTCACGTATGTCAAGCTGCAGGAAGGAAGGAAGTGTACTATTGCCAGTTGGATGACAGATGACTCACACCTGTGAGCAGCATACACAGTGCCTTCGGGAAAGTATTCAGACTTGTTGACTTTTTCCACATTTTGTTACATTACAGCCTTATTCTAAAATGTATTCAGTTGTTTCTTTCCCCTCATCAATCTACACACAATTTACCCATAATGACAAAGCAAAAAACAGCCTTTTAGAAATGTTTGCTAAAAACTGAAATATCACATTTACATAAGCATCAGACCCTTTAATCAGTACATTGTTGAAGCACCTATGGCAACGATTTCAGCATTGAGTCTTCTTGGGTAATACACTACCAGCTTGACACACCTGTTTTTGAGGAGTTTCTCCCATTCTTCTCTGCAGATCCTCTTGGATGGGGAACGTTGCTGCACAGCTATTTTCAGGTCTCTTCAGAGAAGTTTGATTGGGTTCAAGTCCGGGCTCTGGCTGGGCCACTCAAGGACATTCAGAGACTTGTCCCAAAGTCACTCCTGTGTTGTCTTGGCTGTGTGCTTAAGGCCGTTTGTCACGCGGGACTGGTTGTGTGAGGTAAGAATCAGGCGCAGAGAACAGAGAGTTCCACAGGGAAATATGCACTTTAATCTGGCACCAAAATACAATACCCAAAAACACAGGGCGCAAAAATACTGACCAACCCAAAACACAGGTTACACGGTCCAGAGCACTAACAAACCCAATGACACAACACGTAACACAGAATTAATCCCGCACAAAACAAGGGTGGGTTTACTAGGTTTAAATAAGGAAGCACATCAGGAAAACACAATTAGACACAGGTGCAACTAATAAGACAAACCAAACAGAAAAAGGAAAAAGGATCGGTGGTGGCTAGTAGGCCGGTGACGACGACTGCCGAGCCCCGCCTGAACAGGCAGGGGAGCCAACTTCGGCGGGAGTCGTGATAGTACCCCCTTCCCTGACGCGCGGCTCCCGCAGAGCGCCGCTACCGGCCTCGAGTGCGACCCGGAGTCTCTCAGGAGTGAAGGGTGCAAAATGACCCCCACCAGTACCCAGCACCTCTCCTCCGGACCGTACCCCTCCCAGTCCAAAAGGTACTGTAGGCCCCCCACCCGGCGTCTCGAGTCCAGAATGTCACGTACTGTGTACGCCGGGGACCCCTCGATGTCCAGAGGGGGCGGCGGGACCTCAGGCACCTCACCTTCTTGAAGGGGACCAGCCACCACCGGCCTGAGGAGAGACACATGAAACGAGGGGTTAATACGATAATAAGTAGGAAGTTGTAACCTGTAACACACCTCGTTTATCCTCCTCAGAACTTTAAATGGCCCCACACACTGCGGCCCCAGCTTCCAACAGGGCAGGCGAGGGGATAGGTTTCGGGTCGAGAGCCAGACCCGGTCCCCCGATGCGAACAACGGGGGCCTAACTGCGGTGCTGGTCAGCGCTCTACTTCTGCGTCCCCCCGCCAGTCTCAGCGATTCCTGGACGGCTTTCTAGGTGTCCTTTGAACGCTGTACCCATTCCTCCACCGCAGCAGCCTCGGTCTGGCTCTGATGCCATGGGCTGGTAGCCCAACACACACTGGAAGGGAGACATGTTCGTTGAGGAGTGGCGGAGGGAGTTCTGAGCGAGCTCAGCCCAAGGAACATACCTCGCCCACTCACCTGGCTGGTCCTGGCAATATGACCGCAGATACCACAGTCTGCAGGGCCGTTAGGAGACCTGGCAACGGAATGAGACGGCAGGACTTAGAAAACCGATCCACAACGACCAGGATCATCGTGTTTCCCTGGGACGGGGGAAGGTCGGTGAGGATGTCCACCGACAAGTGTGACCACGGCCGTTGTGGAACGTGGAGGGGCTGTAACTTCCCTCTAGGCAAGTGTCAAGGAGCTTTGCTCTGAGCGCACACCGAGCAGTAGGAGACATAAAATCTCATGTCCTTAGCCAATGTGGGCCACCAGTATCTCCTCCTAAGACTCCGCACTGTCCTCTCGATGCCAGGATGACCCGAGGAGGGTAGAGTATGAGCCCAACGTATTCTTTTATCACGGACCCCCCTCGACACGTACTGAGCCCCTGCTGGACACTGAGGGGCAGGCTCTAACCGTCATGCCCTCTCTATCTCCGCGTCCACCTCCCATACTACCGGTGCCACGAGACATGAAGGTGGAAGGATGGGGGTCGGCACGACGGACTGCTCCTTGGTATCATAGAGGCGGGACTCATCTCCTCCCCGGATACGCACCAGATTATACGCACTCCTCAGGTCCAGTTTTGTGAAGAAGTGCGCCCAGTAAAATTATTCCACCGCCATAGCGATGAGAGGTAGTGGGTAACTAAACCCCACTGTGATAGAATTTAGACCTCGATAATCAATGCACGGATGCAGACCTCCCTCCTTCTTCTTCACAAAAAAGAAGCTTGAGGACACGGGTGATGTGGAGGGCCAAATGTACCCCTGTCCTAGGAATTCAGCGACATATGTCTCCATAGCCACTGTCTCCTCCTGGGACAATGGGTACACGTGACTCCTAGGAAGTGCAGCGTTCTCCAGGAGGTCTATTGTGCAGTCCCCTCGACGATTGGGTGGTAAGTGGGTCGCCTTCCTCTTACTGAAGGCGATAGCCAAATCGGCATATTCAGAGGGAATGTGTAAGGTGGAAACATGGTCTGGACTCTCCACCGTAGTTTCACCAATGGAAACTCCTATACACCTGCCTGAACACTCATTTGACAACCCTCTAAGAGCCCCCTGTTGCCATGAAATCACCAGGTTGTGATGAGCTAGCCAGGGAATTCCCAACACCACTGGAAACGCAGGTGAATCGATAAGGAATATACTAATCTGCTCCTTATGACCCCCCTGCGTTACCATGTCCAGTGGCACCGTGGCCTCTCTGACCACTCCTGACCCTAATGGTCGGCTATCTAAGGAGTGCACGGGGAAAGGTAGGTCTAACGACACCAGGGGAATCCCTGGCCTTAACGCGAGCCCACGATCCATGAAGTTCCCAACTGCGCCTGAATCGACTAGCGCCTTATGCTGTAGAGAGGGAGAAAACCCAGGAAATGAGATTAACACAAACATATGACTGACAGGAAGCTCTGGGTGAGTCTGGTGCTGACTCGCCTGGGGTGACCGAGTAGTGCTCCGCCTGTCCTCCCGACTCCCAGACAAGCTCCTCCAGCACCGGTCGGCCGTGTGTCCTCACGACCACAACTGGTGCAGGAGGAAACTCCTCCTCTGGTCCCCCTCAATGCAGCTCCCCCCTAACTCCATGGGGATGGGAGCAGGAGGGCCTGGGGGTGGAAACAACAGGGCCTGTTCCGGACGCCCGTGGGCAGCCAGCAGGTTGTCCAGAAGAATGGACATGTCTATGAGTTCATCCAAGGTGAGGGTGGTGTCCAAACACGCTAGCTCCCTGCGGACGCCCTCCCTGAGGCTACATCGGTAGTGGTCTCTCAAAGCCCTGTCGTTCCACCCCGCTCCTGCAAACCAAGGTACGGAATTCCAGGGCAAAGTCCTGCGCACTCCTCGTCTCCTGTCGCAGGTGGAACAGCCGTTCACCCGCCGCCCGACCCTCTGGCGGGTGATCGAACACAGCTCGGAATCGGCGGGTGAACTGATCCCTCGCCGAGTCTGGGCCAGTCCACACTGCGTTAGCCCACTCCAGGGCTCGTCCCGTCAGACAGGAGACGAGGACGTTCACGCTCTCCTCCCCTGAGGGAGTAGGACGGACGGTCGCCAGGGATAATTCCAGTTGGAGGAGGAGCCCCTGACACTGGGGGGCGCCAGACGCAGGGCCCCGGAGCCGGATGCTGAAGCAGGGGTAGGTGGTGCTGGTGGAGGGGGTGCTGGAGATGAGATGGGAAGGCCACTCCTCTCCCATCGGTCCATCCTCTCCATCATCAGATCCATTGCCAATCCTATTCGTTGGAGATTGGTGGTGTGATGGAGGACCCTCTCCTCCATCAATGGGAGAGGAGTTGCGGCTGCTCCTGCTGATTCCATAACAAAGGTGCAGGATTCTGTCATGCGGGACTGGGTGTGTGAGGTAAGAATCAGGCGCAGAGAGCAGAGAGTTCCAAAGGGAAAAATGCACTTTAATCTGGCACCAAAATACAATAACCAAAAACACAGGGCGCGAAAATACTGACCAACCCAAAACACAGGTTACACGGTCTGGAGCACTAACAAACCCAACGACACAACACGTAACACAGAATTAATCCAGCGCAAAACAAGGGCGGGTTTACTAGGCTTAAATAAGGAAGCACATCAGGAAAACACAATTCGACACAGGTGCAACTAATAAGACAAAACAAACAGAAAAAGGAAAAAGGACAGGTGGCGGCTAGTAGGCCGGTGACGACGTCCGCCGAGCACCACCCGAACAGGCAGGGGAGCCAACTTTGGTGGGAGTAGTGACATCGTTGTTCTGTTGGAAGGTGAACCTTCACTCCAGTCTGAGGTCCTGAGCAGGTTTTCATCAAGGATCTCTCTGTACTTTTCTCTGTTAATCTTTGCCTCAATCCTGACTAATCTCCCAGTCCTGCCGCTGAAAAGCATCCCCACAGAATGATGCTGCCACCACCATGCTTCATCGTAGGGATGGTGCCAGGTATCCTCCAGATATGTGACACTTGGCATTCAAGCCAAAGAGTTCAATCTTGGTTTCATCAGTCCAGAGGATCTTGTTTCTCATGGTCTGAGAGTCCTTTAGGTGCTTTTTGGCAAACTCCAAGCGGGCTGTCATGAGCCTTTTACTGAGGAGTGGCTTCCATCTGGCCACTCTACCATAAAGGCCTGATTGGTGGAGTGCTGCAGAGATGTTTGCCCTTCTGGAAGGTTCTCCCATCTCCACAGAGGAACTCTAGAGATCTGTCCGCTTGACCATCAGGTTCTTGGTCACCTCCCTGACCAAGGCCCTTTTCCCTTGATTGGTCAGTTTGACCAGGGGGCCAGCACTAGGAAGAGTCTTGGTGGTTCCAAACATTTTCCAATAAAGGGTGATGGAGGCCACTGTGTTCTTGTGGACCTTCAATGCTGCAGACATTTTTTGGTACCCTTCCCAAAATCTATGCCTCCACACAATCCTGTCTCGGAGCTCTACTGACAATTCCTTCAACCTCATGGCTTGGTTTTTGCTCTGACATGCACTGTCAACTGTGGGACCTTATATAGACAGGTGTGTGGCTTTCCAAATCATGTCCAATCAATTGAATTTACCACAGGTGGACTCCAATCAAGTTGTAGAAACATCTCAAGGTTGATCAATGGAAACAGGACCTGAGCTCAATTTCCAATCTCAACACAAAGGGGCTGAATACTTATGTAAATAAGTTAATTTATATATTTATTTATTTTTGTAAAAATGTCTAAAAACCAGTTTTTCTCTTTGTTGTTGTGGGATATTGTGTGTAGATTGCTGATGTTTAAAAAAAATGATTTTAGATTAAAGCTGTAACAACAAAATATGGAAAAAGTCAAGGGGTCTGAATACTTTCCGAAGGCACTGTATCTATCATTAGAGAGAGAGAGAGAAAGATATGGAGAGAGAGAGGAGAGAGCGAGAGAGAGAGAGCAGTGAAACAGAGCGGGATAAGGAGGAAGGATGCGTATCGCTGTACCAGTTGAATGAATCGCACAGAAGTGTAATGTGTACCTACCATTGGCTCGGGGGATAGATAGAGGGAGGGATAGAGAGAAGGGGAGGGGGTGGAGACAGAGATGTGGAGAGATAGAGAGAGAAAGGGATGCGAGAGAGAGAAAGGAGAGAAACAGTGAGAGAGATGAGGAGAGAGAGAAGTGTACCAGTGTGCCAGTTAGATGACAGATGTGTAGCCTATACCTACCATTGGCTACATAACACAGCAGACCAACGTAAGAGAGAGAGAGGAGAGAGACACAAACAAACTACACCTACCTCGGCCTAAACATCAGCATGACAGGTAAACTGTGAATAATCTGAGAGACAAGGCAAGAAGGCCCTTCTTCGCCATCAAAATGAATAGAAATGTCTTTCTCTGAATTAGGATCTGGCTAAAAATACTTGAATCAGTTATAGAACCCATTACCCTCTACGGTTAGGTCTGGGATCTGCTCAACAACCAAGAATTGACCAAACGGGACAAACACCAAAAACATCCTCCGTGTACAAAGTAAAACACCAAATATTGAATGCAGAATACAATTAGGACGATACCCGCTAATGATCAAAATCCAGAAAAGATCTGTTAAATTCTACAACCACCTAAAAGGAAGGGTTTCCTAAGCCTTCCATTACAAAGCCTTCACCTACAGAGAGATTAAGCAAGCTGGTCCTAGGGCTCTGTTCACAAACACAAACAGACCTCACAGAGCCCCAGGACAGCAACACAATTAGACCTAACCAAATCAAGATAAAATAAAAATATAATTACTTGACACATTGGACAGAATTAACAAAAAAACAGAGAGTACACAGTGGCAGAATACCTGACCACTGTGACTGACCTAAAATTAAGGAAAGCTTTGACTATGTACAGACTCAGTGAGCATAGCCTTGCTATTGAGAAAGGCAGACCATAGGCAGACCTGGCTCTCAAGAGAAGACATGCAACAGTTGAAGTCGGAAGTTTACATACACTGAGGTTGGAGTCACTAAAACTTGTTTATTAACCACTCCACATATTTCTTGTTAACAAACTGTAGTTTTGGAGTCGGTTAGGACATATACTTTGAGCATGACACAAGTAATTTTTCCAACAATTGTTTACAGACAGGTTATTTCACTTATACTTCACTGTATCACAATTCCAGTGGGTCAGATGTTGACATACACTAAGTTGACTGTGCCTTTCAACAACTTGGAAAATTCCACAAAAGTATGTCATGGTTTTAGAAGCTTACTTGTTATGGATGTGGAGGTGTACCTATGGATGTATTTCAGGGCCTACCTTCAAACTCAGTGCCTCTTTGCTTGACATCATGGGAAAATCAAAAGAAATCTGCCAAGACCTCAGAAAACAAATTGTACACCTCCACAAGTCTGGTTCATTCTTGGAAGAATTTTCCAAATGCGTGAAGGTATCATGTCCATCTGTACAAACAACAGTATGTAAGTATAAACACCATGGGACCACGCAGCCATCATACCGCTCAGGAAAAAGACACGTTCTGTCTCCTGGAGATGAACGTACTTTGGTGCAAAAAGTGCAAATCAATCCCAGAACAACAGCAAAGGACCTTGTGAAGATGCTGTAGGAAACGGGTACAAAAGTATTTATATCCACAGGAAAATGAGTCCTATATCAACATATCCTGAAAGGCTGCTCAGCAAAGAAGAAGCCACTGCTCCAAAACTGCCATGAAAAAAGCCAGACTACGGTTTGCAAATGCACAAAGATCGTACTTTTTGGAGAAATGTCCTCTGGTCTAATGAAACAAAAATAGAACTGTTTGGCCATAATGACCATCGTTGTGTTTGGAGAAAAAAAGGGGAGGCTTGCAAGCCGAAGAACACCATCCCAACCGTGATGCATGGCAGAACTGCGAACAAGGAGGCCTACAAACATGACTCAGTTACTCCAGCTCTGTCAGAAGGAATGGGCCAAAATTCTCCCAACTTATTGTGGGAAGCTTGTGGTAGGCTACCCAAAATGTTTGACCCAGATCGCGCTGCCTCTCCCATCTCCTCATTGGTTTATAGAAGCAGGTACCCACATGCCATCTCCTCATTGGTTATACCCACATGGGTGACTGAAAGACAAACGAGGTCAGTGGCAGTAATGCACCTAATTTATAAAAGTTGCCAATCGCAATATAAAGTCAAGAGAAGAAAAGGCCTGGAAGGAAGAGTTATGACTTGAAACGATTCGGTTGACCGTTTTATGTGTGTATTAATTGGCGGAGTAGAGAACCTTGTGCATTTCAGGTAAAATAACAACTCAATGTTTATATTCCAGGACAAATTATCTAGCAACAGAAAGCTAGCTAAATAGGACAAATTAGCTAGCAAGTGCAAGCTAACTAGCTAAATTTCCATAAATGTTTAATGCTTTTCGAGCTGTCCCCAAATTAATATAATTGATTCAGAGTTTGTTTTGATATTTTAACCTGCGTGTCATGATCACGTTTGGTGTGGGGGGACAAAATACGTTTATGCACAATTGCGCACGATGGGGCACGCGCGCAGCTGGTTTGGGTTCTGTGTAAGGTGTATGTAAACTTCTGACTTCAACTGTATATGCACACTGCACAATGAGTTGGAAACTGAGATGCACTTCCTAACCTCTTGCCAAATGTATGACCATATTAGAGACACACATTTCCCTCAGATTACACAGACGCACAAAGAATTCAAAAAACAAATCCAATTTTGATAAACTCCCATATCTATTGGGTGAAATACCACAGTGCGCCCCCCCCCCCCGGAAGACCTGCACCGAAAAGATCCACACTAAGAGGACCTGCACCCAGACCACCACAGCACCACCAGCCACATTTACATTTACATTTAAGTCATTTAGCAGACCACAACCAATCCCCACCACAACCAATCGACCTCTCCCCAAACAAACCCTAGCAACACCCTATATAGGCATACCCAGATTAGTCGTAAGCCCCTGCTGCCCCCCCCCTTCCATGCCTCCCGCCCCTGCAGTAAGAACCTCAACATGACAGCCGCACATATGCCCAGGCTGTGAGCAGAGCAACAGGCCCAAATCCCACTAATACACCTGCCCAAGCCCCATCCTGAGGCCTAAGAGGTATGTGTCAGATGCTAAACATTCTCTGCTTACACCTACTGTAATGGTCCGGGCCTAAACCACACAAAAACAACACTAAACACTGTGGAACACAAAGCTTTTACTATCTCATCCTGGAATATAAAAGGTCTGAGGTCATCTGCTTTTGGCCTAAAGAGCAGGAACCCAGACTTCATCAAGTAAATTGGAAATACAGTTATTGTCATGCAACAAGAAACGTGGTATAGAGGAGATGGACCCACTGGTTGCCGTCTAGGTTATAGAGAGCTGGTAACCCCATCAAACTACTATTTATGAAACAAGGGAAGAGACTCAGGGTTATGCTTATTTGATATAGAGCAGACCTAACCCACTCTATTAAATTAGTCAAAACAAGAACATTTTACATCTGGCTAGAAATTAATAAGGAAATGATCTCAACAGAGAAAAATGTCCTCATGTGTGCCACCTAAATGTATATCCCCCAATAGAATCTCCATACTAGAGGGGGCGATCAAACATTTCCATGCCCAGGGACAGGTACTAGTCTGTGGAGACCTAAATGCCTGACACTCTTAGCACACAAGGGGACAAACAAACACCTACTTGGAAGTTACAGCATTCCCTCCCAAATATGCTCACCTAGACACAACTATGACAAAACAACCAACAAGAAAAGGTCACAACTCCTGCAGCTCTGTTGCATGCTGGGTCCATGGTAGGCTTCGAGGGGACTCTTATGGTAGGTACACCTACAGCTCATCCCTTGGCACTGTAGATTACTTTATCATTGACCTCAACCCAGAGTCTCTCAGAGTGTTCATAGTCAGTACACTGACACCACTATCAGATCACAGGAAAATTACAGTCTACTTGAACAGAGCAATACTCAATCATGAGGCATCAAAGCCAAAGGAATTGCATAATATTAAGAAATGCTATAGATGAAAGGAAAGTAGTGTAGAAATCTTCAACAACAAAAAACAATTAGGCAACAACACATTTAATCCATTTTAGGTAACTTCCTGGATAAAATGTTTCACTGTAATAGTGAAGGTGTAAACTTGGCAGTAGAAAAACCTAAAAATAATATTTGACCAGCTTCCTTATCAAAACATTTAAAGCAGACAACCTAAGAAAATGACCAACAAAATGACCAAAAACATTGGTTTTACGAAGAATGCAAAAACCTGTGAAAGAAATTGAAAAACCTATCCAACCAAAAACATTTAGACCGAGAAAACCTGAGCCTTCACTATGGTGAATCACTAAAACAATACAGAAATTCACTATGAAAAAAAGAAGGAACAGCACACTAGACATTAGCTTAATGTAATTGAAGAATCCATAGAATCTATTAAATTCCTGTGATAATTGGAACACACAAATAGTTATCTATCCAAAACAGAGATGTAAGGATAAACCATTTCTCTAATGTTTTTGGCTCTATAATTAAGGACAAATAGCAAAAACATATAAATGATCAAATACAAATCTTAGAATCAACTGTTAAAGACTAACAGAGCCCATTGGATTCTCAAATTACATTGAATGAACTACAGGACAACATACAAATCCTCCAACCCAAAAAGGCCTATGGTGTTGATGGTATCCTAAAATAATTGATACAATATTGTCATACCCTGATCTGTTTCATCTGTCTTTGTGCTTGTCTCCATCCCCCTCCAGGTGTCGCCCATCTTCCCCATTATCCCCAGTGCATTTATACCTGTGTTCTCTGTTTGTCTGTTGCCAGTTCGTCTTGTCTTGTTACATTTACATTTGACATTTAAGTCATTTAGCAGACGCTCTTATCCAGAGCGACTTACAAATTGGTGAATTCACCTTCTGACATCCAGTGGAACAGCCACTTTACAATAGTGCATCTAAATCATTTAAGGGGGGGGGGGTGAGAAGGATTACTTAAGCCTACCATCGTGTTTTTCTGTGCTCCTGTTGTTCCTAGTCTCATTCAGCCTGCCCTGACCTCGAGCCTGCCTGTATCTTTCGGACTCTGACCTGGTTAATGAACTTATGCCTGTCCTCGACCTGCCCATTGCCTCTCCCTTGAATTTTAATAAATATCAGAGACTCAAACCATCTGCCTACTGTGTTTGCATCTGGGTCTCGCCCTGTGTCGTTATAGCACCAACTAGCCATGACTGACCCAGCAGACTCGGACCGGCTCCACAACGCTGTCCCCTTGCAGGGAGCCACCATTGAAAAACATGAAGAGCTACTTCAGAACCTTATGGCAGTCTCCATACGCTGGCGGGACGCCATGACCAGGGTTTCAAAACGTTACTGGAGCAATTCCGTGGACTATCTACCAGGCAGCACGCCACAACGGAGACTTCCCAGACGCTCAGTAATTCCCCCGCAAGTGATGATTTTGTACAGCCTACCCCGGCTTCCCGAGAACCCCGCTTACCTCCTCCTGAGTGCTATGTTGGAGACCCTGGAACCTTCCGGGTGTTTCTTTCCCAGTGCTCCCCAATGCTGCTGGGAACATTTGTCCTTCTGCCCCCCCTGCCGGCGCAGGGTTCTTCGTTCCCTTCGGACCACTCGAGTATAGAGTATCTTATAATGCTATTGTCTGGTAGGGCGCTCTCCTGGGCTACGGCGTGGGAGCAGCAATCCGCTATTTGCCTTCGTTTGGAGGATTTCATGGTGGAGGTGAGGAAGTTATTAGATTCTCCGGTGTCCGGGAGAGAGGTGGCCCAAAAGCTACTTCAATTATGTCAAGAACCCCGTCGTGTGGTAGACTATGCTATAGACTTTCACTCGTTGGCCACCGAGAGTACCTGGAACCCAGAATCTACTTTTCTTCATGGACTATCAGAGGAGATTAAAGATGAGCTCACAGCTCGGGAGTTACCCCTGGACCTCGACTCCCTCTTAGCCTTAACTATGAGGATCGATGGACATCTACGGGAACACAGGAGGGAAAGGTCTGTTTTCGGCCCCACTCGTTCGTCCATGGCTGCTTGCTCGCCCCCGAAGAACCCCGGAAGTCTGCATTTCCAAGAGGATCCGGAGTCACCCGAGTCCCCTTGGGACTCATCGGGAACGGGCGACTCATTCTCTACTGTGCCTATGCAACAGGGCAGAGCTAGATTGTCAACTCAGGAATAATTACATAGGCTTAACTTCAACAGTTGCCTGTATTGTGTTGCTACTGGGCATTACAAATCCACCTGTCCAGTAAAAGACCAGACTCATCAGTTAGGTACGAGTACTGTGGTGGGCTATACTGGGAGTCTTCTAACTCCCATTACTCATACTCCCTTCCATGTTATCCTGCTGTGGGGTAACCGGTCTAAAACTCTCCAGGTGCTCATTGACTCTGGGGCTGATAAGAGTTTTATGGACGCTACCTACTCTGGTATCGGAGCTGGGTATCTCCACATAAATCCTCTCCGTTCACATAGACACCAGAGCACTGGATGGATGCACCATTGGCAGGGTTACTCATAATACCATGCCCATTAACTTGTGTGTGTCAGGCAATCACAGTGAGTCCATATAGCTTCTTCTTATTGAATCTCGCCATGTTCCTGTTGTTTTGGGATTTTCATGACTCCAGAGACACAAGCCCGTTATTTGTTATTTCTTTTTTTATTGAACCTTTATTTAGCTAGTCAGTTAAGAACAAATTCTTATTTACAATGACGGCCTACCCCAGATGACACTGTGCCAATTGTGCACCGCCTTATGCGACTCCCAATCAAGGCCAGATGTGATGCAACCTGGATTCGAACCAGGGACTGCAGTGACGTCTCTTGCACTGAAATGCAGTGTCGTAGACTGGTTCTATCCTGGGTTGGAGCCCGTTCTGCCACTCACATTACCTTAAGGTGGAGCAGCCTGCCCTGGGACGTCCTCCTGCGGGCTCTGGTAAAGCCTCGGATTTCTCTGCTATTCCCGCGGAGAACCAGAAGCTTCTGGAAGTTTGCAGCGAGGCTCGCGCCACCTTCTTCCCTCTGCATCGTCCCTACAATTGCGCTATTGATCTCCTCCCGGGCACAACACTGCCTGGTGGGTGGCTATATATTCCCTGTCTGGCCCTGAGACCAAGGCCATGGAGGAGTTCATTAAAGACTCCCTGGCTGCTGGGAACATTTGTCCTTCTGCCACCCCTGTCGGTGCAGGATTCTTCTTTATGGAAAAAAGGACAAGACCCTGTGTCCATGTAGCAACTACCGGGGCCTAAATGACATCACGGTTAAGAATCGTTACCCTCACCCACTAATCTCCTCGGTTTTCGAACCTCTCCAGGGGGCAACCATCTTTTCCAAGTTGGACCTTCCGAATGCCTACCACCTACTTTGGATACGCGAAGGAGACGAGTAGAAGACGGACTTCAACACAGCTAGTGGAGACTATGAGTACCTGTTCATGCCGTTTGGACTTACCAATGCTCCCGCAGTGTTCCAGACCCTGATCAACGATGTGCTCTGTGACATGTTGAATCGATTTGTGTTTGTCTATCTCGACGACACCCTTCAGCGCCTCCTAGAGAAGCAGTTGTTCGTGAAAGTAGAGAAGTGCGAATTCCACTCCTCCTCTATCTCCTTTCTGGTATACGTCATCCCTGAAGGGAATGTTTAAATGGATCCTGAAAATGTGAGAGCGATGGTTGATTGGCCCCAACCCACATCCGGAGTGCAGCTGCAAAGTTTCTTTGGATTGGAGGAGTGGAGGCACTGGCTGTAAGGGATGGAACATCAATTTTTGATCCATGGACTCCCTGTCGACATTGTCTTTGATTGTGGTCCTCAATTCTCGTCCCGATTCTTTAAGACGTTCTGCACCCTCATTGAGTCGTCGGCAAGCCTGTCCCACTGGTTTCATCCCCAGTCCAACGGCCAGTCAGAGCATACCAATCAAGACCCGGAGACGACACTTAGTTGCCTCATCTCGACCAACCCCACCACCTGGAGCTGGCAACTTGTGTGCGTGGAGTACACCCGGAACACTCTTCCCTGATTGGCCACTGGGCTCTCACCCTTCGAGTGCTGCATGGGGTATCATCCCCCGCTCTTCCCAGAGCAAGTTGAAGAGGTCAACATACCCTCAGCCCAGATGTTCATCCTCCACTGTCGGCGTACCTGAAAGAGAGCTTGGTCTGCTCTTCTCAAGACCACCTCCAGGCATCGTCTACAAACGGACCGCCACAGGACTCCAACTCCTCGCTATTGTCTCAGGCAGAGGGTATGGCTGTCGACCCGAGACCTTTCTAATGACCGGTTATTTTGACCGAGAACACCACAGGTGTACAAAAGTTAAATAAAACACCCAAAATGTAATGAAAATCATCAAAATGAATTTTGTGTGTTCAGATGCCCTGTGTGGACAAAGTTATGGAACCTTATGACAATCAGAATAAATTAACTACATATTTCAGAGAAAAAACGTGTAAATCGGTCCAATTCGACAGGAACACAGCAGGAGGGTTAACATCATCCTCAGCTCTGGCATCTTCCCTCATATTTAAAACCAAGGACTGATCACCCCAAACCACAAACCACAAATAACTACCATGGGATATAAAATACCAGTCAAAAGTTTGGACACACCTACTCATTCAAAGATTTCTATTTATTTTTTACTATTTTGTACATTGTAGAATAATTGTGAAGACATGAAAACTATGAAATAGCATATGGAATCATGTAGTAACCAAAAAAGTGATATTTGAGATTCTTTTGAAGTAGCCACCTTTTGCCTTCATGACAGCTTTGCACACTGTTGTGGAAAAATTCTTACACAGGGGCACACGAAGTCAGTCTTAAATGAATCATCGTTTATTGTCAGTGTGCTGGAGAGGTTCCAACCAACTCAATGCACCATAGTACACATGTCAATCAGGAGCTTTTCCTGGGCAGACCCAGCAGTTGTCTTTTAACGCCGAAGCTTCCCACCATTAGCTCTGACAAATTGAAAACCCTAGTCTTTGGTGACTCCATTACCCGCCGTATTAGACCTAAAACGAATCATCCAGCGATCATACACTGTTTACCAGGGGGCAGGGCTACCGACGTTAAGGCTAATCTGAAGATGGTGCTGGCTAAGGCTAAAACTGGCGAGTGTATAGAATATAGAGGTATTGTTATCCACGTCGGCACCGACGGTGTTAGGATGAAACAGTCAGAGGTCACCAAGTGCAACATAGCTTCAGCGTGTAGATCAGCTAGAAAGATGTGCTGGCATCGAGTAATTGTCTCTGGCCCCCTCCCAGTTAGGGGGAGTGATGAGCTCTACAGCAGAGTCTCACAACTCAATCGCTGGTTGAAAACTGTTTTCTGTCCCTCCCAAAAGATAGAATTTGTAGATAATTGGCCCTTTTTCTGGGATTCACCTAAAAACAGGAACAAGCCTGGCCTGCTGAGGAGCGACGGACTCCATCCTAGTTGGAGAGGTGCTCTCATCTTATCTACCAACATAGACAGGGCTCTAACTCCTTTAGCTCCACAATGAAATAGGGTGCAGGCCAGGCAGCAGGCTGTTAGCCAGCCTGCCAGCTTAGTGTTCTGCCACTAGCACAGTCAGTGTAGTCAGCTCAGCAATCCCCATTGAGACCGTGTCTGTGCCGCGACCTAGGTTGGGCAAAACTAAACATGGAGGTGTTCGCCTTAGCAATCTCACTAGAATAAAGACCTCCTCCATTCCTGCTATTATTGAAAGAGATCGTGATACCTCACATCTCAAAATAGGGCTACTTAATGTTAGATCCCTCACTTCAAAGTGACCATATACCCCGTGCATCCCGCAAAGGCGGAGCTGTTGCTGACATTTACGATAGCAAGTTTTCATCTTTTGAGCTTCTAGTCAGGAAATCTATGCAGCCTACTCAATCACTTTTTATAGCTACTGTTTTTTGGTGATTTTAATATTGACAAGGAAAAGCCCACAGACCCACTCCAAAAGGCTTTTGGAGCCATCATCGACTCAGTGGGTTTTGTCCAACATGTCTCTGGACCTACTCACTGTCACAGTCATACTCTGGACCTAAAAATAAAGAAATAAAATCAAATAGAATAGTAAAAATCAACAAAAATCCTTGAATGAGTAGGTGTTTCCAAACTTTTGACTGGTACTGTACATCAACAGCAACTTTAGGAAAATCCTTTGAATTATCATTAACAGCAAATTTCCTCAGTGAAAACAATGTACTGAGCAAATGTCAAATTGGCTTTTTACCAAATTACTGTACGACAGACCATGTATTCAACTTGCTCACCCTAATTGACAAAAAAACAAAAACAAAGTCAAAGTCGTCTCATGCTTTGTTGACTTCAAAAAAGTGTTTGAATCAATTTGGCATGAGGGTCTGCTATCCAAATTGATGTAAAGTGGTGTTGGGGGAAAACATACAACATTATAAAATGCATATACACAATCAACAAGTGTGTGGTTAAAATGGACAAAAAACACATTTATTTTCACATGGCTGTGGGGTGAGACAGGGATGCAGCTTGAGCCCCAACCTCTTCAACATATACTGTATATCAACGAATTGGAGAGGGCACTACAACAGTCTACAGCACCCGGCCTCACCATACTAGAATCTGAAGTGAAATGTATACTGGTTGCTGATGATCTGGTGCTTCTGTCCCCAACCAAGGAGGGCCTGCAGCAGCACTTAGATCTTCTGCACAGATTCTGTCAGACAAAAGTAATGGTGTTCCTAAAACATACCTCGGCCTAAACATCAGCGCAACAGGTAACTTCCACAAAGCAGTGAATGATCGGAGAGACAAGGAGAGAAGGGCCTTCAATGACATCCAAATAAAGATAAAATTCAACACACCAATTAGAATCTGGCTAAAAATACTTGAATCAGTTATAGAACCCATTACCCTTTATGGTTGTGAGGTCTGGGGGTCAGCTCACCAACCATCAATTCTCAAAATGGGATAAACACCAAATTGAGACTCTGCATGCAGAATTCTGCTAAAATATCCTCAGTGTACAACGTAAAACACCAAATAATGCATGCAGAGCAGAATTAGGCCGATACCCGCTGATGATCAAAATCCACAAAAGATCTGTTAAATTCTACAACCACCTGAAAGGAAGTGATTCCCAAACCTTCCATAACAAAGCCATCACCTACAGAGAGATTAACCTAGAGAAGAGTCCCCTAAGCAAGCTGGTCCAAGGGCTCTGTTCACAAACACAAACAGACCCCACAGAGCCCCAGGACAGCAACACAATTCGACCCAACCAAATCATTAGAAAACAAAAAGTAAAAAATTACTTTACACATTGGAATGAATTAACAAAAAAACTGAGCAAACTAGAATGCTATTTGGCTCTAAACAGAGAGTACACCGTGGTAGAATCCCTGACCATTATGACTGACTCAAAATTAGGGAAAGCTTTGACTATGTATAGACTCAGTGAGCATAGCCTTGCCATTGAGAAAGGTTGCCGTAGAGAGACCTGGCTCTCAAGAGAAGACAGGCTGTGTACACACTGCCCACAAAATGTGGAAACTGAGCTGCACTTTCTAACCTCCTGCCAAATGTTTGACCATATTAGAGACATATATATCCCTCAGACTACACAGACCTACAAAGAATTCGAAAACAAATCCATTTTGATAAAGTCTCATATCTATTGGGTGAGATACAGTGGGCAATCACAGCAGCAAGATGTGTGACTTGTTGCAACAAGAAAATAGAAACCAGTGAAGAACAAACACCATTGTAAATACAACCCATATACATGTATTTTCTCTTTTGTACTTTAACCATTTGCAAAACATGAAATGTCTTTATTCTTTTGAAACTTGTGTCATTGTAATATTTACTTTGTATTGTTTATTTCACTTTTCTTTATCGATTTCACTTGCTTTGGCAATATAATCATATGTTGCCCCATGCCAATAAAGCCCATTGAATTGAATTTAATTGAGAGACAACAACCACTGCCCGAACCATGGCTAACTATCTCCCATGCATATCTGATTAATGCCGGTAAACCGATTACAATTATCCGGTGCTGTGAGTGTTTTCATTGTAAATGTTTCACTCCCCCGTTTAACCTGGGAAGAAATAGCTTGCAGTTTTGATGTAATCTCTCTCTCTGTTTCTCTGCGTTCTCGTGAAGGCTAGTTTAAGTAGCCTTCAAATCACCCTCCTTCTTCTAAGCTCTTCTGTCTCTCCCCATCTCCTCCTCCTCCCCTCCCAACCAACTGATTCAAATCGCCCCCGATGCTATGCGTATAGTGTGTGTCGGTGTGAGAGCGGAGCAAGAGAACCAGAGATTTGATAGTGCTCAGTCGTGTGGGAGGATACAAGCCGAGAGACAGGTACCCAGGTCGGGCAAAAGCAGCGGGGGACGCCACGGTAACAGAGATACTTATTTAATCGCCCCCGGTAGAATACAGATGCATGGCACCACAGCTTGCTACGGTGTTCGTCTCTAAACGTCACCTAGATGCTTGAAAGAGGCTGGCTTAGGCTACCGGGTTTTGACGATGAGGATTTTAGAATTGAAACGGTTTTTACTGAGCTTCCCCGGTGAACGGAATAAATTAATAAATACGTTGATAGATGAACGGATAAATTAATATTATTGAAATCCGTGTTTTGTGGCAGCCTCCGTCGTTATTAACGATCCCATTCGCAATGGAATTAATGATCAAACGTTGTCGCTCGTGAGCCGCCAGCTCTAAAAGGTAGAAAGAAGCCCTGGCTACGCGCTACTTACTGCCTGTTGTTCCAAAGACAAAATAACTGAAGGTTACAGAACAATCGGTTTATTTTTAACGTTTTCGTCTCAAAAGAAATAGCTGGCTAAACGCATAGCGCTACTGTATCGTCATATGATTTGAAATCATACTGCCCTTTGACAACTGTAGACTAGATGGGGAGGTCGGTCGTTGTGTAGTAGCAACACGTCGGTTAAATTCAGAGAGCTGAAACCAAGGAAACAGGACACACACTTGAGACACATGATGACAGTCAGGTGTTCTGTTAGCAACCACTCGACCTGCAGGTGACTACTGAGAAATATAACATGATGTTTGCAATTGCGATACACATTATAACATTATATGGCAAAATGTCTTGAAAGTGACAAATTGAAATGTTCATGCGGTGTGTGTGTTGTAATAGCCTACTGGAATGTGTGTCCATGATTCTTATGACAATCCTGTGTGTGTGTTACTTTATAAATGTAGCCTAAATTCTTTACAGTTACTAGTTACCTGTCCAAAATTGTAATCAGTAACGTAACTTTTGGATTACACAAACTCAGTAACCTAATCTGATTACTTTCAGTTATTTTTAGATTAATTTCCCTTTAAGAGGCATTAGATGAAGACACACATTAATATTACCAATTGAACAATATCTGTTGCAGGATAAATCGATGTTAGCGTTTACATAGCTGGTGGCCATAAATGGATGTTGGAATTTCCTTTATCGGTTGGTTGTGTAGGTAGGCTTCTTCTAACCCTTTGCTTTCTGATGTAGATAATAATACGATTAGGCTATAGCCTATCTTTACATTAAAAACCAATGACTGTCAGATTTCCAGTCATTCCAATTAGCCTAATTGAATACCCCTTGATCTTCAAGATGGAAATATAGATTAGGCAAATTGTTTTACCTGAGCATAACCCCAAAATGAAGGACTTTTTAGCCTACTCTGTTGTTTATCGTCATGGAGGACTGCTCTCGTGGAATGGCATTGTTTGAGCACTACCGAAAACTGCAATTTGCATGTGAAAAATTAATGCCATATCCTGCATTTTCTAAAGGCTTAATGTAACGGATTACAGTTACAGTTTTTTTTGTAATCATGTTATATTTGATGACTGTCTTTTCATCAGCGTTGAAGCACGAAGGCTTATTGTCATGTCATCATTTAGTTAATGCTATATTAGGCCTATCCTTTGTCATAACCATCCTCATCTTCATTATCATCAATGGCAGATGTTCAGAAAAAGCTGTTATACAATGAGTAAGGCATATGTCTTATTATTGCCCTATGTAGAGAAATAGGCCTACATTTCATGTTGTGGGCAGCCAAATGTAGCTCGACGTTTGTTTTAACTCAACAACCGACTAAACAGTTTAACAGTACCCAGGTTAACCATTCTAACAGTTTGCATAAAGTCAAAATGATTGTGTTGGTATTCACACAAGTGGTATAGGCTTCACCACATCATGCAGTGACCATGACAGTTAAGCAGAGGAACCAGTAAAGAGAAAAACAAATGAACTCGGTCACTCCCACCCTAGCAACACTCCATTTTCTGAACTGTGTTAAAAGTGTGCGGCTCTCTTTTATTTTCAAACTGTGTTAACAGTAACACCACCCAAGTTAAGCCATTTTAAGTTTGCATGAATTAAAATAATGATTTCCCACAATGGTACAGGCTATATGACTTACACCATCAAAACGCAAACCCAAAGAGTGAGAGTGGCAAACTGATTTGCTCTAGCTGACATACAGGGACATTTCAAACGGTCTTGCTCTGACATACAAGGATATTTCAAACACCTGCCTAACTAACTGCCAACTGGCACTTTAAAAAAAATAATAAAATATGAATCATTCATCTTTTCAGAGGATCGAGGCTACATTAGATCAACGGACGAAGTGTAAAGATTGAAGTCTGGTCACGCACATCACGTCCCATCTTCTCCTCTCCTCCTTTTCCCAAGTCCGTTCCTTCAAACAATCACCATCATGGCTTCCAAACTAAACCCGAATGTCTTGTACGTCCAAGAACTGCGGGAGTCGACATCTTCACAGGAATCTGACCGCCTAGCACAGCCCGAACCCGGGGAAGAGAGCTCGGATAGCGACGGAGAGACGGACGAGACGGAGCAGAAGCTGATCCGGAAAGTGTCCACGTCAGGACAGTTACGTGCCAAGGTAGGAGACACACACACACACACACACACACACACACACACACTTTATTTGTTTTACTGAACCTTTATTTAACTAGGCAAGTCATTTAAGAACAAATCCTTATTTACAATGAAGGCCTACCCCAGCCAAACCCGGACGAAGCTGGGACAATTTTACGCCACCCTATGGGGCTCCCAATCATCACCGGATGTGATACAGCCTGGATTCGAACCAGAGACTGTAGTGATGCCTCTTGCACTGACTGCTGCACCACTCAGGAGCAAGCATGCATGCTCACTCACACACAGTGGTGAGATGTTTTGTGTTTTTCTTCATAGCACTCTATGGCATTATAGGCCTATTTTTCTTGTCATCATGAGAGATGAACTGTGGAATTGATCCTGGTTAGGATAGTGGGCATAGGCTTAATGTTCTGAAAACACACTCACACCCACACACATAATTGGCAACTGATTAGTAACTGATTAATAACAGTGTATTATTGAGTAAGACATAAAGTTTGTTTGAATTTGGTCAATATATTTATAGTGATTGCCGGGTTGAATCGTTACAGTTATTGATCGACAGTCACAGGTCATTGTGGATCAATATGAAGCCATAGCTGTCCTATATGGTGTTGTTTCTATAGTGATCTCATGGCTGTGTTTGTTCCTGACAGCTGGTTCAATCAAATGATACCCTATTGGCCTATGCACTTTCCCATAGAGTGCACTTTTCCCCATATATTGCACTACCTTTGACCAGAGATATGCGAATAGCTCAGGTGGTAGTTGGTAGAGTATAGTGCTTGCAAATGCCAGGATAGTGGGGTCGATGCCTGAGACCACCAATATGTAATAACTTTACGCACGCATGACTGTAAGTCGCATTGGATAAAAGCATCTGCTGAATGACATGTATATACATTTATATTTTATTCTAGTACAGTCTGAATGAGCAACAGAGACAGAATGCAATATGGAATTGTATTAAATTGTTTGGGGTATGGCCCCATCTCTGAGGAATACTGATGACAGGTAGCTGATGAAAGGTAGCCTTTCATCTATTTTTTCAATGTTCAGTACTTCTGTCAAATGTGACTCACGTGTTTGAGAGGATCACGCCTGTATCAGCGCAGCCCGTTTATAGAGCGAAGACCAAAGTGCCTGCTCCACTTACTCATTCATTGCTTGAGCTATCTGGCTGCATTGTTACTTCCCCACTCATGCTGCACAGAAGTTATCCCACTTGAATAATGCAACGCAGCATGTAGACATTTTGTTTATTACTTTTCACAAAACAATGTCCATACAGGCTAGAACTAGAACACCTTTACACAATGCAAGACGATACTGGTAGCTTCTATCTTTAATTTGTCGGCTAACTTTCCTTGCTAGCTTACAGCTGAATTCAGAACCCTAGTACTTTGTTTGGTTGCAAAACATAATGCAATATATGCTGATTTCAAAGCTGATTGTCACCAAAAACTTTATTAATTCACTTCGTTTCCCTCGCCGCCAAAAACGAATTCACTTCTTCGTCTTCCTCACCTCGTATCTGATTTCCACTAGATTCCATAGCCACCAAGTCATATTCCACAGCCACGTTCTGCCTGGCGAATTACGTCATTACTTTTTTAAAGAGACACCGCACAGTTTAAAATTATGTTATTGCGTCTTCTATGCAAATGTTGTTGACCAGTACAATAAAATAATATGTTCTCCTAGCAGTCTCAATTAAAATAAGTCTTAAATGGAAGAGATTGTTTTGTCAATTGTAGCCCCATGAAATCAGCTAAAACAAGCTCAATATCTCAATGCAAGCACACACTCCTAGTGAATAATATGCGTTCACCTGTATTGTGAATTGACCTAAAATACGTCTTGATTTACCCAGTTTATCATTAGAGATGTACCATTCAAATAAATTAGTATCATTACGTTGTTTTGTAGTTAGGTTGGTAAAAACAAAGTCAGATTGATTGTATGATTGATTAATTAATACATTCATGGCTGTCTGAAAAATGTGCATAAACATTTTCAAACGTAATGATATTGAACAGAGCAGTAGCTGAGTTTATCTGTCTGGATGATGTGCCATTGTGTGACTTTGGCTAATATGCCTTCTTTTTTGTTTGTTGTGGTATCGTTTTGTTATTGTTTTGGTATCGAGTATCGTGATCGAGTATTGTGATACTAAACCTGAGCTGTATTCAAATACTCATACTAACTGCACTGACTATACTATTTGTGAAGTAAATTGAGTATGTAGTATGCTAATTGGTCATAGTATGGATACAGATAGTATGCCAAATGTTCCCAGATGTTGTACTAAATTCACCAAAATACGAAGTATATAGGGAGTGGACACTATTTCTGTACTTTTAGGGCCCATAATGCAATTCTTCAGAAAGTGGGCGTGGCTTCACAACGTTTTCAGATTTTAAGAAATGGAGGAAAATATGCAGCTGAAGTGCGACTAGAGTAGATACAAATTCATTGCTTTAACTAATTATGACAAATGTTAAGAAAATGTTGAGCAATGTAATAAAATAACGTTACGTAATAAAGTTACGTTACACGTTATGTTGGCTGACAGTTTGTTATCCTTACGAACCGCATAGCATATCATTACAGCAGTATTAGCTAGCTACCTAATGTTAGTTAGTTGGCTACTAATACACCAGTATATTAACTATATGCTATCTAACTAACGACCCAACATTTATTGACTTGATTATTCACATCATTCTTAGCTTAGCTACGTGGTAAAATCGTTGTGCTTTCTTAATGGACGTTGTTAATTCGCTCTGGCTATCTACTCCGATTTCAGAGCACTCTCATCTGAGTGTGCCAGAGCATCGAATAACTGATGAATTTACAACCATTGAATATGGCCGGTGTCAGTAAACATTTGCAAAAAATCACAATTAAATTGTTGCCAGCAGCACAGTTACACTCACCAACGCTCTCGATGACATGAAAACAGCTTAACTAGCTCTGCTAGGGCTAGTAAAATGGTCAGAGTGAGGTGTTCTCTCATTTGTGTCTGGAAGTTGCTAGCAAGCTAGCCAACGTTTCCCAGTTAGTTTGGGTGTTTGACTGCCGTTGTGAGATCAGAATGCTCGGATCAACCCTACTCCTCGGCCAGAGCATCCAGTGTGTGCTCTGAATGCTCCAAGAGCAAAACGCACAGAATTTACGAACGAACAATCTGACAACGCTCTGAATTTACTAATGGACAACATGACAATGCTATGAATTTACGAATGCCCAGAGCGCACTCCGAGCACACTCTGGCACTCCAGATTGAATTTACAAACTCACCCGAAGTCGTAAGATGTCTAGCTAGTCATTTGTTATGCTAACAAGCTAGCAAGAGGTTGCATAGCAACAGCATCAACTTCCTGAAGATGGGTGAAGAGCTAGTACGCTTAACTGAAAGGATACCGTTCGTTTACGGTATACTAAAATGAACTAATAGTATATAGTAGGCAGTATATACTCATTTAGTATGTAGTATACAGTATGTTAGTATGGGTATTTGAACACAGCTCTGGTATTGATATTGAAGTCAAAATTCTGGTATCGTGACAATACTAGGTTGTATTGATGATTGGTTAGATAATCGTTAGGTTGTACGATAATAGTACAGGAGCTACAGTAGCTAATATCAAATCCTAGATTGGATTGCAAGTTGTCAATCAAATAGGCCATGCAATGCAGAACCATGCCTAAAATAGTTTGTGTGTGTGTGTGTGTGTGTGTGTGTGTGTGTGTGTGTGTGTGTGTGTGTGTGTGTGTGTGTGTGTGTGTGTGTGTGTGTGTGTGTGTGTGTGTGTGAGAGATTATTAGATTGTGTTTCCTGAAGTCACATGACTCAGATTAACCTAGTCATAGACCTGAGAATTTGGCCCCTTATAACTATAGGCTGATTGGATTAGAACTGTGTGTGTGTGTGTGTATGTGCGTGCATGTGTGTTTGTCTGTGAAAATGAGCACTGATTTGTTTCAAAAAAACAGATACAGTATGCTAATTAATAGCAAACACAAACCATGTCCCTCTCTCTCGTTACTCTCTTTTTGTCTCTCTCTCCCAACTCCTTCTCCCTCCCTCCTGGATTTATGCCCCCCTTCTCTCTCTCTCTCTCTCTCGCTCCCCTTTCTCCCGCTCTCCCTCCCTTTTCCATCTTTCTCCCCCTCTCTCTCTTTCTTTCTCTCTCTCTTTCTCTCTGTCTCTTTCCTCTACCCCCTCGGTAGTCCCCAGTGTATTTGCATCAGGCTCATTAGCTCAGAGCTAAGTGTTATTAGCCTTGACATGTCACCCATACATGATTAAATTAAACCATTAACAAACACACAAACTCACCATTAACACTACAACTACGACAGTCAGCCCCAAAATGGTTAGAGTGGTTAGGGTTTCCCCTAGGTCGAACCGGTGCTTAGGCCTCAAGGGATTGTTGGTTTCCAGGGTTACCAGAAGAGTGTCTAAGTAGGTAGGGGAAACAGTAGGAACCAGTAGGAACCAGTAGGAACCCATGTTTACCCATAGCTTATGTTTAGGTTTATTAGAATATCATAGTACATATGCAGAAACATTCATAAAATGTGATGTCATATAATATATATATATATATTACAAAAAAGTGAAATTATAACATCAGCCTAAGTACATCGTCAATAATTCACATTATCTTATTGGCTTCCAAGCTTAGTGTGCTAGTACTGGAAAAAATAGAATACTCTAGGTCGAATGTATTGGGGAACTTGAATGTGAGGTGTGGAATAGGGAAAACACCAGAGGGGAGGGGAAACAATAGGGTGAGGGGTGTGTGTTCAGTAAACCTATGACAGTGAGGGGGAGGGAGGATGGAAGCAGAGTGCCTACAGAGTTGCCTACAGGTAACAGGTGTGTGTGTGTATGTACACTAACAGGTGTCCTGTCTTCCATGGGGTCCTGTTGTCATCTGTTCCGAGTAGGGCTGTGATGGTCATGGAATTTTGGATGATGGTTTTTGGCCAGCCAAATGACAGCGGTCACCGTAATAACCATTCGAATAGCCCCAAAAATATATACCCAAAAATATACCGTCAAAAGTTTGGACACACCTACTCATTCAAGGATTTTTCTTTATTAAACTATTTTCTAAATTGTAGAATAATAGTGAAGACATCAAAACTATTAAATAATATATGGATTTATGTAGTAACCAAAAAAGTGTTAACCAAATCAAAATATATTTTATATTTGAGATTCTTCAAAGTAGCCACCCTTTGCCTTGATGACAGCTTTACACACTCTTGGCATTCTCTCAACCAGCTTCACCTGGAATGCTTTTCCAACAGTCTTGAAGGAGTTCCCACATATACTGAGCACTTGTTGGTTGCTTTTCCTTCACTCTGTGGTACAACTCATTCCAATCTATCTCAATTGGTTTGAGGTCAGGTGACTTTGGAGGCCATCACTCTCCTTCTTGGTCAAATAGCCCTTACACAGCCTGGAGGTGTATTAGGTCATTGTCCTGTTGAAAGAAAATGTATAGTCCCACTAAGCGCAAACCAGAGGGGATGGTCTATCGCTGCAGAATGCTGTGGTAGCCATGCTGGTTAAGTGTGCCTTGAATTATAAATAAATCACTGACATGTCTCCAGAAAAGCACCATCACACCTCCTCCTCCATGCTTCACGGTGGGAACCACACATGCAGAGTACATTCGTTTACTTACTCTGCGTCTCACAAAGACACGGCAGTTGGAACCAAAAATCTCAAATTGTGACTCATCAGACCAAAGGACAGATTTCCACTGTGCTAATGTCCATTGCTCATGTTTCTTGGCCCAAGCAAGTCTCTTCTTATTATTGGTGTCCTTTAGTAGTGGTTTCTTTGCAGCAATTCGACCATGAAGGCCTGATTCACGCAGTCTCCTCTGAACAGTTGGTGTTGAGATGTGTCTGTCACTTGAACTCTGTGAAGAATTTATTTAGACTGCAATTTCTGAGGTTGGTAACTTATCCTCTGCAGCAGAGGAAACTTTGGGTATTCCTTTCCTGTGGCGGTCCTCATGAGAGCCAATTTCATCATAGCGCTTGATGGTGCTTGCGACTGCACTTGAAATGTTCCAGATTGACTGACCTTCATGTCTTTTAGTAATGATGGACTGTCTTTTCGCTTTGATTATTTGAGCTGCTCTTGTCATAATTTGGACTTGGTCTTTTACCAAGTAGGGCTATCTTCTGTATAGAATCCCTATCTTGTCACAACACAACTGATTGGCTCAAAGTATGCAAAGCTGTCATCAAGACAAAGGGTGGCCACTTTGAAGAATCTCAAATATAAAATATATTTTTGTTTAACACTTTTTTTGGTTACTACATGATTCCATATGCGTTATTTCATAGGATGGTTATCTTCACTATTATTCTAGAATGTAGAAAATAGTAAAAATAAAGGAAAACCCTTGAATGAGTAGGTGTGTCCAAACTTTTGACTGGTACCGTATATTATACAGATGCACATTTTCTCTTCTCCTCAGCTCCTGACTGCATGTGCTGCCATAGAAATGGAATGAATAGTACGGGAGTCAACATTCAAGCCAATGATGGCATAATGGTTGGACTGGCGACCATTGCGAGTTTACCCATATGAGCAAAGCTGGGAATAAAAGAACGAAGTAAAGCAGGAAGAGTGGCCATCAATGTGCTGTGATTGTTTTTATTTTGCCAAACGGACATTACAGAGCCACATCAGTTAAAGCTAGACTCAGCAATATGACGTGATTGCAGAAAGTAAACATTATAGTGGGTCAATTTCCCCAACAACTAAGAGTGTTAAAGTGCGAGGCTCAACTTCTCAGATGTTTTGATGCCCTGGCTACTACGCTGTAAACAGCATGAAGCGAACACATACACATGTGCAGATACTGTGTGTGACCGTGCGAGAGCCAAGTCTTGCGTCCTGCTCATCTCAATATCTGTGGTGCTGCTCGTGCAACGTCATTTCGTTGAGTCTACCCTTAACATAGTTTCAATTAACATTATACATCAACATGGAATGTAGAATCGTTGCCACAACACCTTGCTTGTTTCAGCAAGGAGCAACAAAGTTTCATCACGCTGTAATTAAGAGTCCATGGTACAGCAGAAACGGACTCAACTGCACGAATGCCCAGCAGTTCCGTCTTCAGTAAGCTGTTAATTTTTAAACGGTTATTTTATTTTCATGACGGTCTTCATCCATAACCATAGGTTACGTAAGTGATAATCAACAAGAGGCTATGCATCCTATAGAAAATAATGAACGACGTGGAAGGTGTGTTCAACGACATAAGTGGAACTCACCTTCCATGGAGTTGAATTATTTTCCAGAGAACGCATAGAGCCACAGGTTGATTATCCCTGTTATACCATAGCTGTAATTTTAACACATTTGCTGCTAGAAATGTGTCCAACATCCATTGAAGTAGCTAGCAAGTTTACTAGAGAGCGACAGTAGTTGCCTTGGTAACCAAGCAAACAGTCCTACTAGTTTAGCTAATTTAACCATCATTCCCAGCTTCGAATTCAACCATGCCAATAATGTTTTAAATTCGACTTTTGCTTTCAAAAGCAGCTCAAACATAGAACATGAAAGAAGGAACCATAGACATCGAATTCTACGTTCAAATATACCGTGCGTTATAGGGAAATAATGCACGCTCTAGAATGCCCTTCAAACCAATCAGAAAGGAGCTCATGTTTGAAGGAGACGACACCTGCGAGGGTAAAAAAAAACACGCCCTGTTAAGAACTCTTTTTTTTTTAAATTTACATTTTTTATATATATATATATACATTTACATTTAAGTCATTTAGCAGACGCTCTTATCCAGAGCGACTTATATATATATTGACTTTCATTGATGTCATGGTATAAAAGTTATACAGTAATTGTGCCAGCACTAGTTCCTAGTCAACACTCTTTATTACTCTCTACTTCTTTATCACTCTCTTCTTCTCTCTCGCTCTCTTTCTCTATCTTTTTCTCTCTCTCTTCCTCCAGGTATATAAAGCCTTAAGACTTTTTATTTACTGCTGTTTTGGCTTTTGTTTACCTTGCCCCCATTTGGTCTGACAAATAAAGAAGACACACACACACACACACACACACACACACACACACACACACACACACACACACACACACACACACACACACACACACACACACACACAGAGGCAGAGAAAAGGGCAGTTCCCTAATTAGGATTTTCACAAGGTACACAAGAAAGACCTCTAGAAGAAGAGGTGAAGGAAGGGATGCACACATCCCTCTTTCTCTCTCTGTCTCTCTTTCCTTTCCTTTCTCTCTCTCTCTCTCTCTCTCTCTTACTGTCTTCCTCTCGCTCGCTCTCTCGCTCGCTCTCTCTTACTGTTTTCCTCTCTCTCTCTCTCTGAGGGCTGAATTATAGCTATAGTGTGACATGAGTGTGTGGGATGATACTGCATGTAGGAAGATGGGGATTTGTGTGTGTCTGTGTGTGGTGCATGTACGTGTGTGTAGGCGTGTGGTGAGTGTGTGTCCGTGCATGTGCATGTGTGTGTGTGTAGCTCAGTGATAGAGTGATGGTGTGTGATTTATAGCTCTGGCCTGATTCAGCTTTGTGGGTCAATACCTGGAGAGATGAAAGAGAGATGTCGAGAGAAAGAGCAGTGACTGAGAAAACAGGGAGAGAGAGAGAGGGAGGGACCAAATCTATCCAGATATTAAACGTATATTCAGTTTCCATTAACTGTCCCCGTTAGATAGACAACATATTCATAATCTATAACATGTTCTGATGTTTAATAAACTGATATAGACTATCTTATAAACTGTGAATGATTGATTATCATTGATAGACAGGGTTGGGCCAGTCATCAGAGGAGACACACACGTCTCCATCCCTGTCTGTTCTTTCTTAACTGGAGCCTCCCAACCTCGTTTCTATTGATTGTCTGTCAGGTCTATCTGGAGTCATCATCTGTCCAATGAGAAGACTGGACATTATGGAATGTTGGGAAATGACAAGCCTTGTATCAATGTATCAATAGTTCTCTCTCTCTCTCTCTCTCTCTTTTAATTCAATGTGCTGTATTGGCTTTTTATCTATCCTCTCCTCATCTCCCTATCCTATCATCTTCTTGTTTCTCCTCTCTTCCTCACCTTTCATCTCCACCCTCTCATCTCCTCTCTCTCTTCCTCTTCTCTCCTCTCTCTCTTCCTCTCCTCCTCTGTGTCCTTTTAAAACAACATTAGGGTAGCATCGTCCATCATTAGACTGACAGACCATTAGAGAAAGTACAGCCACTGGACCAGGGAGAGAGAGAGAGAGACAGACAGAGAGAGGGAGAAGAGAGCCAGGGAGGGGGTTTATACGAGAAGGCGAACAGAGATGACACACAGTGGGACAGAACAGGGGAGAGAAGGAGGAGAGAGATAAGGACGGAGAGAACAAAGGGAGACAAAGAGAAGATGTGTGTGTGGATAATGACAGGAGAATGAGAAGCGATAAAGACAGACAGAAAGACAGAAACACTCCCTCCCTCTGTGTGATACTATACCAACCTGATGAGTAATTCATAGACTGTCTGCATCTCAAATGTCACCCTGTTCCCGACATTGTGCACTACTTTTGAACAGGGCCCATAGGGGATACCTTATTGCGTTATTATATATTATTGTGCATAATTAGTTTTCAAAACGTTAGGAACACTTTCCTAATATTGAGTTGCTGCCACTTTTGCCCTCAGAACAGCCTCAGTTCGTCAGGACATGGACTCTACATGGTGTTGAGAACGTTTTACAGGGATGCTGGCCCATGTTGATTCCAATGATTCCCACAGTTGTGTCAAGTTGGCTGGATGTACTTTGGGTGGTGAACCATTCTTGATTACACACGGGACTGTTGAGCGTGGAAAATTCTGGCAGGGTTGCAGTTCTTGACACACTCAAACCAGTGTGCCTGGCATCTACTACCATACCTCTTTCAAAGGCACTTAAATATTTTGTCTTGCCCATTCAGCCTCTGAACGGCACACATACACAATCCATGTCTCAATTGTCTCAAGGGTTAAAAATCCTTCTTTAACCTGTATCCTCTCCTTCATCTATGCTGATTGAAGTGGATTTAACAGGTGACATTTGTAAGGGATCATAGCTTTCACCTGGATTCACCTGGTCAGTCTATGTCATAGAAAGAGCAGGTGTTCCTAATGTTTTGTACACGCAGTGTAACTGGTATAGGACGCCATTTGGGATGAATCCTTGGGCAAATCTGCTGTGTGTGTGTGTGTGTGTGCACGTGTGTGTGTGTGTGCACTGAGTCAGAAAAGACAAGCCTGGGGACATGGATCTGTGCTATTCTTTATAGACACTCTCTCTCTCTCTCTCTCTCTCTCTCTCTCTCTCTCTCTCTCTCTCTCTGTCTCTCTCACTCGACTATATCAGAAAAATATAGAATATCAGAGAACACATTAGATTCACGCAGGGAAATGGATGAGAGAGAGCGAGAGATTCAGAGAGAGAGAGAGATTCAGAGAGAGAGATTCAGAGAGAGAGAGAGAAATTCAGAGAGGGAAGTGCATAAGAAATAGATACTATATATAGCCTTTAGGCCCTATACTGTATGCATTGTGCATTTGACTTTAGTATTTATCTTTTTCTCTCTGTCTCTCTCTGTTAGAGCCATACTGGGCTCCTTCCCTCTATTTTGCCATCAGAGAGATTTCCGGTCATTAGCGTCACAGTAGATTCAGACAAGGAAATTCACAAGAAACATATACAGTTGAAGTCGGAAGTTTACATACACCTTAGCCAAAAACATTTAAACTCAGTTTTTCACAATTCCTGACATTTAATCCAAGTAGAAAATTCCCTGTCTTAGGTTAGTTAGGATCACCACATTACTTTAAGAATGTGAAATGTCAGAATAATAATTGAGAGAATTATTTATTTCAGCTTTTATTTCTTTCATCACATTCCCAGTGGGTCAGAAGTTTACATACACTCAATTAGTATTTGGTAGCATTGCCTTTAAATTGTTTAACTTGGGTCAAACTTTTTGGGTAGCCTTCCACAAGCTTCCCACAATAAGTTGGGTGAATTTTGGCCCATTCCTCCTGACAGAGCTGGTGTCAAAGAGTCAGGTTTGTAGGCCTCGTTGCTCGCACACGCTTTTTCAGTTCTGCCCACAAATGTTCTATGGGATTGAGATCAGGGCTTTGTGATGGCCACTCCAATACCTTGACGTTGTTGTCCTTAAGCCATTTTGCAACAACTTTGGAAGTATGCTTGGGGTCATTGTCCATTTGGAAGACCCATTTGCGACCAAGCTTTAACTTCCTGAATGTTGTCTTGAGATGTTGCTTCAATATATCCACCTAATTTTCCTGCCTCATGATGCCATTCTATTTTGTGAAGTGCACCAGTCCCTCCAGCAGCAAAGCACCCCCACAACATGATGCTGCCACCCCGTGCTTCACGGTTTGGATGGTATTCTTCGGCTTGCAAGTCTCCCCCTTTTTCCTCCAAACATAACGATGGTCATTATGGCCAAACAGTTCTATTTTTGTTTCATCAGACCAGAGGACATTTCTCCAAAAAGTACGATCTTTGTCCCCATGTGCAGTTGCAAACCGTAGTCTGGCTTTTTTATGGTGGTTTTGGAGCAGTGGCTTCTTCCTCGCTGAGCGGCCTTTCAGGTATGTCAATATAGGACTCGTTTTACTGTGGATATAGATACTTTTGTACCTGCTTCCTACAGCATCTTCACAAGGTCATTTGCTGTTGTTCTATGATTGATTTGCACTTTTCACACCAAAGTACGTTCATCTCTAGAAGACAGAACGAGTCTCCTTCCTGAGCGGTATGAAGGCCGCGTGGTGTTCATACCTGTGTACTGTTTGTACAGACATGGTACCTTCAAGCATTTTGAAATTGCCCCCAAGGATGAACCAGACTTGTGGAGGTTCATCTTTGGGGTCTACAATTGTTTTTCTGAGGTCTTGGCTGATTTCTTTTGATTTTCCCATTGATGGTTGTAGCCATCAGTTATTCCATTAACAATCACCCATATTAGCAAACGTATTTCATTTCAAACTTCACATTTCTCTAACATGGGCTACTTATCGTCGGGAGCGATATCAGCAGAATGCTTGCGATAAGTGAGCGGTATGGTCGGTGTTGATAATTTTCAGTTTATCGTCCCAGCTCTGTATATAACCTTTAGCCTCTAAATGCATTGTGCATTACACTTTAACGTATCTTCCTTAGAGCAGGTGCTCTCTCTCTCTCTCTCTCTCTCGCTCTCTCTCTCTCGCTCTCTCTCTCTCTCTCTCTCTCTCTCTCTCTCTCTCTCTCTCGCTCTCTCTCTCTCTTAGACAGAGAATTGCATGAGAAATGAATATGTAGCCTTTAGGGACTATATGCGTTGTGCATTAGACTTTAGTACCTCTTCCTCAGTAGAAACATTAAAGTGTTATAACGTGTTCCTTTTCTCTTTAGAGCACAGGTTCTGAGTGTGTTAGGAAGCTTTCCTGAGGGGAGGAAAAGATGCCATCCCGAAAAGAAGGAAACGCTACATGCTTTTCCAGAGTCTAGTGACAACCCCAACTTTAATCTTGTCTCTACCTTCTTGCCCTTTGTGCTGTTGTCTGTGCCCAATAATGTTTGAACCGTGTTTTGTGCCACTCCAGTGTTGTGTTACTACCTTGTTGTTGTCATGTTGTGTTGCTACCATGCTGCGTTGTCATGTGTTGCTGCCTTGCTATGTTGTTGTCTTAGGTCTCGCTTTATGTAGTGTTGTGTTGTTCCTACATTTATGTTTTTTTATATTGAATTTTAAAAAATCCCAGCCCTCGTCATTGAAAATAAGAATTTGTTCTTAACTGACTTGCCTAGTTAAATAAAGATTAAATAATATAAAATAAAAATCTTAAAAAGCAAAAATGACAAATGTTGTGAAAGAGCTGAAAGCTCCTGTTCTTTCTTATAGGCAATTTCTTGGTTTTGAAATCCTAATTCTGTCCTTTCTGCCATGGCTGTCTAGTGTCTATTCACTACCAATCCCCTGAAGGCATTTGTTGTAGATGGATGTCTTTTCTACCATGGCCATCTAGGCATATGTTAGAGATGGATGATACACACACACACACAAACTTATAGGCACGTGTTTGTGTTGTAGATGGATGAGTGTGCATCATGTGGGTCAGCATCATTCCCGGTCATTTCCGTCTGGTTGCTAATGGTGATGGATGGGAGTAGTGGGAATACCTCGTCCATGAAGGGTTTAGCATTAAGAATGCCACCGTCTTAGAGAGCAACAAATGGATGGAGGGATGAGGCAGGGATGGGATGGATAGAGGAAGGGATGGTGGGAGCGAGGGAGTGACGGACCAATAGATGGATAGACTGACAAGACTGACTGACAAGACAAGACTGACTGACATACAGACTGATTGATAGCAGCACATCAACCATGTGCACCTATTTTAACGTTCATAATGATCTTTTGTAATGAGGCACACAAGCTGTCTCCGTCTGAGTTGTGAGGTAGTTTGTAGCGAGTATGTTCTCCTTTGCGAGCATCGTCCATTTACAAGAAGAACAGAAGGACATCAAGAAGGGACTGGTGTCATACACTTCCTTTCTTGCTCTATTTTCTCACACTGTCAATTTGTCTCGCTTTCTGTATTTTCTCTTGTACTTTCTCTGTCCATCTCTATTCATTTTTTGCCTCTCTCTCTTTATTTTCATTCTCTCTCTTCTCTTCCTTTCTCTTTTCTTTCTCTCTCTTTGTAGCTCGCTCTAAAAATAGTCTCTCTGACTTTTTGTCTGCTGCTCAGAAACCTCTTGAAAGAGGAAGCTGTGCACACACACACACACACACACACACACACACACACACACACACACACACACACACACACACACACACACACACACACACACACACACACACACACACACACACACACACACACACACACACACTCTCTCTCTTGAGAAACTTTCTGAGTCATGTAAGGCAATCATGGTAATTTCGAAACTCAGGAAAAGTTTGTGGTCATACGCACATCCTTTAAAACGTAGGTGCTGGGCTAATGAAGCATACTTGTGACGAACAGGAAGTCCCGCACACTGTTAAAGCTCCCATTTCACTGTTTTATTGACAGTGTCTCGATCCAAAACCAGATCTTTGTCAGGTGTGTGTGTGCTTGCATGTGTGAGTGTGATGCTTGCGTGTGTGTTCACTCTCTGTTGTTTAAACATCAACAGTCCTTTCTCTCCTGAATTAAAGATCCACTTGTGTGTTAAATGGCACCCTATCCCCTATATAGAGCACTGCTCAGAAAAAGGGTGCTATATAATAATGGGGAGCCATTTGGAACGCAGAGTTGGTGTATCTGGAAGGAAGGATTAGAAGGAGAGAGTTACCGCTGAAAAGACACATCTGCCAATTAAATTTTAAGCGAAGACAATGTGTATATGTGCGTGTGTGTGTATGCGTGTATATGTGTGCACCCACATACTTGTGTTTGTGAGATGTTGGCCCTTGGACAATGGAAATAAAGAAGAAAGAGAAAAATAGAGAGAACTAAAGAAAGAAAGAAAAGACGGAAATAGGTCAAGTGCAATCAGACGCCATTGTACCATGAGGACCTGGCTGCTTAGAAGAGAGAGAGAGAGAGAGAGAGAGAGAGAGAGAGAGAGAGAGAGAGAGCAAGAGAAGACAGTAAGAGAGAGAGAGAGAGAGAGAGAGCGAGAGAGGAAGACAGTGAGAGAGAGAGAGAGAGAGAGAGAGAGAGAGAGAGAGAGAGAGAGAGAGGGGAAAAGCGAAAAGCGGGAGGGAGAGAGAGGGAGGTCGGACCCCACCCCAAAAAGATTAGAAAGTTGATGACTGAGGGAGAGAGATGGAAGGGGAGAGAGGGGGGGGGGGGTAGAACAAGAGAGAGAGAGAGAGAGAGATTTTCCCTTTTGTACTTTTGTACACATCACTACGACACTGTATATAGACATAATATGACATTTGAAATGTCTTTATTCTTTTGGAACCCTTGTGAGTGCAATGTTTACAGTACATTTTTTATTGTGAATTTCACTTTTGTTTATTATCTGTTTCACTTGCTTTGGAAATGTAAACATATGTTTCCCATGCCAATAAAACCCTTCAATTGAATTTAATTGACAGAGAGCGAGAGAGAGAAGGAAAAAGTGAGAGTTTCCGGACATTAGAGTCACAGTAGATTCAGACAGGGAAGTGCATAAGAAATAGATACTGTATATATAGCCTTTATGCATTGTGCATTACACTTTAGTATCTCTCAATCGCTCTTTCTCTTCTCTCGCTCTCTCTATCTATCTCTCTCTCTCTCTTTTTCACTCTCTCTTTCTGTTCCCGGAGGTAATAGCTGGAAACTCACAGTTCTGCACACAGCCATTCCTCAAAATGAAACCTCAGCCAAAAATACACACACACACACACACACACACACCCCCCAAACAACCCCCAAACTGCCTCATTGCGTTATACCAAGAAAATCACCATCTCAAAATCCACTTCCCTCCACTAACTGATCAACCAGCTATTGTCTGAGTGTGTGTGTTTGTGTGTCTGTCTGTAACCCGGCAACAACAACTTCATAGATTTTTTTTTCTTCCTGTCAGCGTTGTATTTCTATTTCCAGTAACTTCAGATTCAAAAATAGAAAATAGCAATCAACTGACACTACTACTGGGACTTGCCTAATGCAGTGGTTTTCAACCCTCTGCTCGGGGACCCCCAGACATTTCACCGTTGTGCTGTAGCCCTGACGTAGCTCACCTGATTCACCTGGTCAATGGCTTTATGATTGGTTGACAAGTTGTTCTAGCTGTGGAATAGTTCAAATACATGGAAAGGCTTGGGGTCCCCGAGGAGAGGTTTGAAAACCCCTTGCATAAAGGGCATGACAGTTAGCCAGGCATGACAATAACTAAAATGGACATTCCCATTCAACACTGAATTAATCTGTAGACCTACATGTATATCTAAATCTTTGGCTGTGGTATAATGCGAAGTCATTGTTTACAAGACTTCTAATTCTTTCAATCTAAATGTATTTGTCTACAAATATTATACATTCTCTGTAGACCTCTCCTCATGAAATACTGCTGTCTGTTTCTGTATTGAGCTACTGAATAGAACTCTTTATGACCTTGTTCTATACAGTTGATTCTGGAATCTCTCTCTCTCTCTCTCTGTCTGTGTGTGTCTCTCTCTGTGTGTCTCTCTCTCTCTCTGTGTCTCTCTATTCTGCCTGTGTTTCCCTGGCTATCCATTTCCCTGTCTGAATCTGCTGTCTAATGTGTTCTCTAATAGTATGTGCTTTTCTGAAATAAGAGAGAGTGTGTGTGTCTATAGAGAAGAGCACAGCTACATGCCTGCAAGCTTGTCTTTTCTGAGAGACAGGGAGAGAGAGAAAGAAAGAGAGAGAGAGAGGCCAAGAGCTAATGAATACTCTCCATTGGTGTTTTTCTAAAATAGATCTTTCTACAGGTAGCCTAACTGCCAAAATAAAGTAAACACTTGAGTAAATGAGGGATACAGAGTATTATTTTGGCTACCATGGCTAGACGAAGAGATCTCAGTGACTTTGGAAGAGGTGTCTCAAAGGAGCATAAGGGGTTTAATAAAGCGTATGTGTGTCAGCCACTTATGGTCAATTCTGGAGCGTCTCCTGAGACAGCTGTCACGACTTCCGCCGAAGTCGGCTCCTCTCCTTGTTCGGGCGGCGTTTGGCGATCGATGTCACCGGCTTTCTAGCCATCGCCGCTCCATTTTTCATATTTCCATTTGTTTTGTCTTGTTCCATACACACCTGGTTTTCATTCCCTAATCACACTGCATGTATTTAGGCCTCTGTTGCCCTCCATGTCTTTGTGTGAAATTGTTTTTTTTTGTTACTATTTGTTTTTATTGTCACGCGCCAGACTTTTGTTCATGTTCCCGTGTTTTGGACACGTTTATGTACTTATGTGCTTTCGTTTGGACCGGAATAAAGAGTGCCTGTTAACTACACTCTGCTCTCCTGCACCTAACTTCGCCTCCGTAACAACAGCGTTTTCCACCACCATCAATAAAATACCAGCTGACGGAATTTCTCGTGGAAGAATGGCGTCGCATCCCTCCCATAGAGTTCCAGAAACATGTAGAATCTATGCCAAGGTGCATTGAAGCTGTTCTGCCCGGCTTGCGATGGCCCAACGCCTTATTAAGACACTTTGTGTTTCCTTTATTTTGGCAGTTACCTGTACAAGGACTTTTTTTATTGACGAGAGAAATGTAGCCCGGGGTTGCCCCTCTCCTCCCTCCTCACCTCCCTTCCGCTCCCTCTCTTTCCTAAGCTCCTCATCCCTCTCTCCCCTCTTCACCCCTTCTCTCCCTTCTCCGATTGATGCGAGAGAAACTCTCTCAAGTGTTCCAATCGCTGCCATCTTGTGAACGGTAGAAACAATTTAAAAAGGAAAAAGAGAAAAATATGTGATTGGCTAGATCTGTCTCTCAGCTGCGTTGGCGGATAGATGGTTGAATAGGTAGGTAGGTAGGTAGGTAGGTAGGTAGGTAGGTAGGTAGGTAGGTAGGTAGGTAGGTCGGTCGGTCGGTCGGTCGGTCAATCAACAGATAGATTTGGCAGAAATACATATCCCAAAAACGGTCTTTGTTGAATCGGCTAAAGTCAAGGTGAGTGGAAAATCATGTTCCGTTGTATTTTCAGTGGACTGTCCCTTTAAATAGCCCAAGTAAAGTTACTTACTCTTGAAAACAAAAACAAAGAAGCTTGGCAGAGGAAGGATGTTTTCTTTAAAACCACCTCATTACTCATGAGAGAGAAAGAGTGAGAGAGATTGAGAGAGAGAGAAGACAGGAACAGACGTTCAGCATCTTTAGTCTTAAGAGTTTGGCATGAGGAAGGGCAGAGAGTTTTCTAATCTTGTTAGGGTGGGGTGCACACTCTTCTCCTCTCTGTCTCCTTTCTCCCTCTCTCTTTCTCCTTCCATTCATCTCTTGTTCTACCCCCCCCCTCTCTCTCTCTTTCAACCTCTCTCTCCCCCCTTCCATCTCTCTCCCTCAGTCATCCTCCTTCTAATCTTGTTGGGGTGGGGTCCGACCTCCCTCTCTCTCCCTCCTGCTTTTCCCTCTCTCTCTCTCTCTCTCTCTCTCTCTCTCTCTCTCTCTCTCTCTCTCTCTCTCTCTCTCTCGCTTGCTGTCTCTCTTTCTGTCTTCCCTCTTGTATTTTCTAATCAGGCATAGAGCCTAGCTAGCACTCGTACTCTAAGTTGCATCCCAAATGGCACTCTATTCCCTGTGTAGTGCATTACTTTTGACCAAAGCCCTATGGGAATAGGTCACTACATAAGGTATAGGGTGCAATTTGGGACCTATACATTAAATCATATTTCAGTGTGTAATTTTGGCAGGTATTCAGAACCTAGGGCACCTCATCAAGATAATGTAGGCCTGTTGTCTGAGGAGGAATAACACACACACACACACACACACACACACACACACACACACACACCTCCACACTCTCACCTCTCTTAGCTATTCTTTGTGGTTTGAGTGGAACATTTGGATGGAGGGGAAAATTAGGAAAACGGTGGGGAGGGAGGAAGAGAGGAAGTTGAGAACAGGTAGGTGACTAGAGGGTAGCCTAAATGCTATAGAGCAGAACAAGGGAGGACACAGGGTTGAGGAGGGGAAAAGGATGGTAAGAGGTAGGGTTGCACATTTTGGAGACTATTCAGGTGGAAACCTTCCGTGGGAATTAACAGGAATATTTGGGATTTAACGGGAATATATAGGAATTAACGGAAATATATGCAAATTAATATTAATACCATTTAAATGTAGATGTTTTTTTGCATTGGATTTATTTACCATATCATAAGGAGACAGAAACATAAACCTTTTACCTTATCATAAGTAGACATCGCAAATTATTATATCCTTCCAATAGAAAAAAATATAATAATTTAGTTACAAAACTTTTAATTAAATGAGTTGACTCTTCACATGGAATGATTTCACTGAACAAAAAAAAGGGAATATTGAATGATCCCCAGTGATCCATCGCATCTCTGTAAAATGATAGTCTAGAAACTGAAGCTTTGGTTGTCTTCCGCTCAGGCTTCCATGTCTTCACCCTGGACCTCCTCAATGTCCACCTCTTCAACATCAGACTCTGAGGCCTCATCTCCACTCTCACTTTCTAACCTAGTTGAAAAAGCCTAAAATTTGCCCAGATGACCACCAATTTTTCAACCCTTGTATTGGTCAGCCTGTTGCGTGCTTTGGTGTGTGTTCCCAAACAAGGACCAAAGGCGGCTGAGATTTGGAGGATGATGGAGGCAACAGGGGAAAGATCCTCAGATCCACAAAGTCCCTTCCACCAGGTGGCTGATGAGATATGTTGACTGCCATATTGCATCTCCTTCCCAAAGCCCTTGCTTGAAAGTGTACTTCGCCAGACTGCCAAGAACCTTGCCCTCATCCAGGCCAAGGTGACGAGACACTGTAGTGATGACACCATGGGCCTTGTTGATCTCTGCACCAGACAGGATGCTCTTGCCAGCATACTTAGGTTCCAACATGTACGCTGCGGTGTGTATGGGCTTCAGGCAGAGGTCTTCATGCTTTTTGATGTATTTCAGAACTGCAGTTTCCTCTGCTTGGAGCAACAGTGAAGTGGGCAGGGCAGTATAGATTTATTTTCTTACATCTGCAAGCAGAGTCTGAACATCAGACAGGATGGGATTGTCTCCCTCAATCAATGCAATGGCCACTGCTATAGGTTTCAGGAGTTTCAGGCTGCTTACCACTCTCTCCCAAAATACATCATCCAGGAGGATCCTCTTAATGGGGCGGTCCATATTGGCAGACTGTGATATGGCCATTTCTTGGAGAGACTCCTTCCCCTCTGGGAGACTGTCAAACATGATGACAACACCACCCCAACGGGTGCTGCTGGGCAGCTTCAATGTGGTGCTATTATTCTTCTCACTTTGCTTGGTGAGGTAGATTGCTGCTATAACTTGATGACCCTTCACATACCTAACAATTTCCTTGTTTCTCTTGTAGAGTGTATCCATAGTTTTCAGTGCCATGATGTCCTTCAGGAGCAGATTCAATGCATGAGCAGCACAGCCAATGGGTGTGATGTGAGGGTAAGATTCCTCCACTCAGCCAACCAATCAGCCTTCATGTTCGCAGCATTGTCTGTCACCAGTGCAAATACCTTCTGTGGTCCAAGGTCATTGATAACTGCCTTCAGCTCATCTGCAATGTAGAGACCAGTGTGTCTGTTGTCCCTTGTGTCTGTGCTTTTGTAGAATACTGGTTGAGGGGTGGAGATGATGTCATTAATTATTCCTTGCCCATGAACATTCAACCACACATCAGAGATGATTGCAATACAGTCTGCTTTCTTTATGATTTGTTTGACCTTCACTTGAACTCTGTTGAACTCTGCATCCAGCAAATTAATATATAAAGCATGTCTGTTTGGAGGGGTGTATGCTAGAACATTCAGAAATCTCTTCCAATACACATTGCCTGTGAGCATCAGAGGTGAACCAGTTGCATACACAGCTCGAGCAAGACATTCATCAGCATTTCTCTGACTAGGTTCCTCCATTGAGTAAAAAAAAAATGATTCCAGGAAGACCATGAGCTGTTGCTAATGATAAATGATAAGGTGTCGGATTCATCATTTTCACCTCGAATAGAAGTAAAGGGACTTTTGTCAGCGGTTGCTTGTTGTGAGCCTGAGGGAACTTTATGCACTTGGCCAGATAATTCTGCAACTTTGTTGCATTCTTCACATTTGATTTGGCACTCTATTTGCCAATGTACACAACTGTTCCTTCCACATTAGCTGCAGTGAAATGCCTCCACACATCAGATAGTGCCCGTGGAATTTTCCTGTGAAGATTAGAAAAAAATGAGTAAAAAAATAAATAAATACAATTCCATGTACTGATAAATAGTTAAGCAGTAAGATTAACGAACTCCTTTGTAAGATAAATGTTTTAAAATGAAACATGTATGGAAACAAGTGAATTAACACTCCTCAGTTAGCAGGCTCATACAAGCTAAATCCCACATGTTAGCAAAAACTAACTAGCAGAAATTGTTAACAAGTTAGAAATTATTTAAACACACTTTGCTGTAGGCTACTATTTACTAGTTAACAAAAAAAGCATGTATGTCATATAAAATATATTCAACTTACCAGAAAGCATGTAGTCCTTGGCTCAGACAATGTAGTAGTGCGGGCTCAATAGCATCTTATTAGTGTGCAACATCTTGAGAATCAGCTGTACATGTGATGGAAGAGTGCACTGCACATGCACTTTGCATGCAGAGGGTTGCAATTGCATTGCATTGGGGATAGTTTAACCAAAATATACCACGAGACCTACAATTTCCTTACATGTGCAAAATTCCCCACATTCCCGTGCTTAACTTCCCATGGAAGATTTCCCGGAAAGTTTCCGACCCTTTGCAACCCTAGTTAGAGGAGAGGTGAACAGGTAGATGAATAGGGGGAAGGGGGAAAGGAACTCCAGTGTGTTCTTAACAATAAGGAGATCAGATATCACTGTAAATGAAGCAGAACAAAAGACAGAGGGAGAGGGAGGGAGAGAGAGGAAGCGATGGTAAAAGGAGAAGTGTTTGTTGACCATTGGTGTAAAGTGAGACAGTCAGTTTTTATAGGTCTTTGTATTTAAAGTTGGTTTGTTTCGGACACACACACAGACGCTGTATTTAAAGTAGGTCTCTGGGAAGGAAATCTCAACTGGCAGTAACAGTTTTTTATTGTCTTCCTGTTATACAGGGTTCCCCTGCCTCTGCTGAACTCTTGAGTGTGTGTGTGTTATTGGAGTACAGGGGTCCCACTCTGCATTGAGTGCAGGTGCAGGGGGTTTCAGTGAGACTCCCGTGTGATTTCCCTTTACTTTGAAGAGTGGAGGGGAAGAGAATGGAGAGAGATGGCGTAAAAACAGTGTACTGCTTCTGTTACCACAGAGCATGCCCACGCTTCTGTGGTACGTGTGTACACTCACACAAACACGTTCCCACACTTACGTGTGTGCTAACCACTCGTGTGTTCCCCTTTGTAAACCATTTATCTCTGTCTCATCTGTCTAGATCTGAGTCTATTTCTGAAGCTATAACTTTTTTTCTATACAGCTGAGTTTAGGTTGGTTGTCATATTTTGCTGCAATTCCTCATGACTGTACATGATGTGGAGCACGTTCTTCGTACGCTGTAAATGGTTTCACACAAACACCTAAGTGTTAGGATTGCCTCTTTAGTGTTATATGTGTTACTGAAAGTAAAGGGGATGAATAATTTTGCACGCCCAATTTTTCAGTTTTTGATTTGTTAAAAAAGTTTGAAATATCCAATAAATGTCGTTCCACTTCATGATTGTGTCCCACTTGTTGTTGATTCTTCACAAAAAAATACAGTTTTATATCTTTATGTTTGAAGCCTGAAATGTGGCAAAAGGTCGCAAAGTTCAAGGGGGCCGAATACTTTCGCAAGGCACTGTATATCTCTCTCACTAACTTTAAGCCAACCAACTACCTACCTCATATCCATATTTGTTTTGTTTTTTTCTGCTCTTTTGCAGACCAGTATTTCTACTTGCACATACTCATCTGCACATATTTCACTCCAGTGTAAATTGCTATTTTGTAATTAATTCGCCACTATTGGCCTATTTATTACCTTTACCTCCTTACTTCATTTGCGCATACTGTATACAGATTTTTCTATTGTGGTATTGACTGTACGTTTGTTTATCTCATGTGTAACTCTGTGTTGTTGTTTTTGTCACACTGCTTTGCTTCATCTTGGCCAGGTCGCAGTTGTAAATGAGAACTTGTTCTCAACTGGCCTTGCTGGTTAAGGAAAGGTGAAATATATTTTTTAAATAAAATGGTATGAAAGGTGCAGCGAAATGCTCATGTGCTGTCCCCCTCAACAACGTAGTCAATAACATTAATAGCAATAAAAAGAGTCAAGTCAAAAATAACAATTAAGAGAGGTAGCATAGTAATAATGGACTGTATTACACTGTATTTACAAATATAATGTGGGTAGTGACTTGCTCTCACAGTGGAATAAATAGTATATAATAGAACAGCAACTGTGAGTGTGTGTGTGTGTGTGTGTGTGTGTGTGTGTGTGTGTGTGTGTGTGTGTGTGTGTGTGTGTGTGTGTGTGTGTGTGTGTGTGTGTGTGTGTGTGTGTGTGTGTGTGTGTGTGTGTGTGTGTGTGTGTGTAAGAGGGTTGGATGTATGGGTAATCAGTGCAGATAGTCTCTGAGGTGCAGGTCTGTGCAGGGAGACAGCTGCTACTGCTTGCTAGATTGTAACAGAGTGAACAGTCCATGGCTCGGGTGACTGGAGTCCTTGATGATCTTTCAGGCCTTCTTTAGACATGTAGTCAGTCAACCTGTAGAACTTCTTGAGGACTTCTTGAGGACCCGAGGACCCAAGACGAATTTCGGGTTCTGCTGTTGCGTCTTCTTCATCACGGTGATGGTGTGATTGGACCATGTCAAGTTATCTGTGATGCGCACGCGAAGGAACTTAAAGCTTTTGACCCTCCCCACGGTGCTCCCCACCCCTGTTTCCTGTAGTCCATGATCAGTTCCTTGGTTTTGCTGACGTTGAAGGAGAGGCTGTTTTCTTGCAACCACTGTGCCTGGGCTCTAAACCTCCTCCCTGTAGGCTGTCTCGGTGCCGTCGGTGATCAGGCTCACCTTAGTCATGTCGTTGGCAAAAGTAATGATGGTGTAGGATTTATGCATGGCCACGCTGATATGGGGGTACAGGGAGTACAGAAGGGGGCTGAACACGGCCCGTCAGGAGGTCCTGGATCCAGTTGCAGAGGTAGGTGTTCATACCCAGGGCCTTGAGTTTAGTGTCAAGCTTGGTGGGAACTATGGTGTTGAACGCTGAGCTGTAGTCGATGAACTGCATTCTCACATTCGTGTTCCTCTTGTCCAGGTGGGATAGGACAGTGTGTAGAGCAATGGCGGATTGCGTCGTCCATGGATCTGTTGGATCTGTATGCGAATTGGACTCGGTACAACGTGTCAGGTAAGGTGGAGCATATTTAACTAGGCAAGTCAGTGAAGAACAAATTCTCATTATCGTCCTAGGAACAGTGGGTTAACTGCCTTGTTCAGGGGCAGAACGACATATTTTTACCCTGTCAGCTCAGGGATTCGATCTTGCAACCTTTCGGTTACTAGTCCAACTCTCTACCCACGAGGCTACCTGCTGCCCAATTTTAATTGTAGGTCGTCCATTTTATTGTCCAATGATTGCACGTTAGAATCAAGAATGGAAGGCAGTGAGAGTTTACTCGCTCGCCTTCGGATTTTCAGAAGCATGCCCGATCTACGGCCCCTTTTCCGGCATCTTCTCCTCACGCAAAAGGCGTGAATCTGGGCCTGTTCCAGTGAAAGCAGGATATCCTCCCCGTCGGATATCCCTCCCGTCCTTCCCATCCTTCCCGTTGGATAAAGGAAAACGTTTATTTCAGTCCGCTTTTGAGTAATCGCTTTTCCGATGTCCAGAAGTTATTTTCGGTCATAAGAGACGGTAGCAGCAACATTATGTACACAATCATTTTAAAAATAAGTTACACAAAATGCATTTATTTTATTTTATAAAAAAAAAAAATTAATAGCACAATTGATTGTGAGAATGTAAAACGTCAGTCATGTTCTTCGGCGCCATTTAGGCAGGTTACCTTAGTTTGCTTGGGTACAGGCACAATGGTGGACATATTGAACCATATGGGGATCACATAATGAGATAGAGAGAGGTTGAATATGTCCTTGAAGACTCGGTCAGAGCAGGGGCCCTTGTAGAAGGACCGGTGCTGATTACCTCGAAGCGAGCATAGAACGTGTTCAGGTTGTCTGGGAAAGAGACATCGGTGTTCACTGCGTAACTAATTTGGCTCTGGTAGTCTGTGATGGTTTGTAGTCCTTGCCACATGCGTATTGCATCCGAGTCATTGAAATGCGATTCCACTTTGATTCCTGTACTGTCTTTTTGAGTCTTTGATTGATTTCTGGAGGTGGTAGCTGCATTTCCTGATGAACCCTATGACTGAGTCTGTATACTTGTTGTTGTTATTGTCAGAGGCGACCCTGAACATTTCACAATCCAAATAATCAAAGCTGACTTGTAGCCTAGATTCTGTTTGGTCAGACCAGCGTTGAACAGATCTTACCACGGGTACTTTCTGCTTTAATTTTTGCCTGGTACAAGCAGAGTAGAAGCGTGGTCTGATTTGCTGAGCAGGGGGGGGGGGGGGGCTTTGAATCCGTTCTCTGTCTTGTAATGGAGAATAACAATGATCCAGCATATTTTTCCCGCGAGTGAGGCAGGAGATATGTTGGTGGAATTTTCTCAGATTTCCTTTATTAAAGTCCCCGGCCACACAATGAATGCAGCCTCAAGATGTGCTGTCTCCAGTTTGTTTAATGTCCCGTCTAATTCCTTGAGTGCCAGTGTGGTGTCAGCTTAGGGGGGATGTACACAGCCATGATACAAAGAGAGGAAAATTCTCTTGGGAGATAATGGGGTCTGCATTTGATCATACAGTTTTCCACATTGGGAGAATAAAAAGTCCTAAGGTGTTGTCCATTACTACAATCACACCATGAGTTGTTAATCATAAAACATATTGTCTTGCTGCAAAGTTCTTTCTTGTCTGCCCGACGTATGGAAGTTCTTTCTTGTCTGCCCGATGTATGGAAAGTTCTTTCTTGTCTGTCTGATGTATGGGAAGTTCTTTCTTGTCTGCCCGATGTATGGAAGTTCTTTCTCGTCTGCCCGATGTATGGAAAGTTCTTTCTTGTCTGCCCGATGTATTGAAAGTTCTTTCTTGTCTGCCCGATGTATGGAAGTTCTTTCTTGTCTGCCCGATGTATTGAAAGGTCTTTCTTGTCTGCCCAATATATTGAAAGTTCTTTCTTGTCTGCCCGATGTATGGAAAGTTATTTCTTGTCTGCCCGATGTATGGAAGTTCTTTCTTGTCTGCCCGATGTATGGAAAGTTATTTATTGTCTGCCCGATGTATGGAAGTTCTTTCTTGTCTGCCCGATGTATTGAAAGTTCTTTCTTGTCTGCCCGATGTATGGAAGTTCTTTCTTGTCTGCCCGATGTATGGAAAGTTCTTTCTTGTCTGCCAGATGTATGGAAGTTCTTTCTTGTCTGCCCGATGTATTGAAAGTTCTTTTTTGTCTGCCCAATGTATGGAAAGTTATTTCTTGTCTGCCCGATGTATGGAAAGTTCTTTCTTGTCTGCCCGATGTATTGAAGTTCTTTCTCGTCTGCCCGATGTATGGAAAGTTCTTTCTTGTCTGCCCGATGTATTGAAAGGTCTTTCTTGTCTGCCCAATATATTGAAAGTTCTTTCTTGTCTGCCCGATGTATGGAAGTTCTTTCTTGTCTGCCCGATGTATGGAAAGTTATTTATTGTCTGCCCGATGTATGGAAGTTCTTTCTTGTCTGCCCGATGTATTGAAAGTTCTTTCTTGT